>NC_048893.1:168537407-168645923 GCF_011077185.1 Oxyura jamaicensis
AGAAAGAAAGAAAGAAAGAAAGAAAGAAAGAAAGAAAGAAAGAAAGAGAAAGAAAAAGAAAGGAGAAAAAGAAAAGAAGAAAAAGGACAGTGATGTCAGTGATGTTGCCTTTTAAAGGAGAAAATTAGAAAAAAAAAAAAAAAAAAGGCTTTATTTAAAGTAATGTATCTGGATTAGACATGGCACAGTCTATGGACTGTAATGAGTGTATGAAGCATATGAAAGTCCTGGAATGATCCTCCTGTTGCAGAAATGAATTAGTAAGCAAATATTTGTCCAAATTCAGGCCTCAGACATATCTCCTGCCATTTAAGGAGAAATGAAGACCAGAGTACATATATGAAAAAATAAAAATAAAAATAAAAAATCAGCCTTATTATGCTGATTGACTTAATCTGAATCTGTAGGTATCTGTTTCTGTTGGTGGTGGTTTTTTTGGTTTTTTGTTTGTTTGTTTTTTTTTTACTCTTCTATACTTAACACGATTATTTCTCTATGGTAGTAACACACCACATTTCTTAAAGGAACCCACACCCTGGATGAGGAACTGTGTGCTCTCACATATCTTCAAGGACAGATTTCACAAATTTTACTGTTATAAAATCCCCTACAAAAGGTGCATCCTCAATTATTCTCTTGGACTCAGAAATAGTTTCCATCTACTCTCTCAGTCCCAGTAACAGTAATCAATTTTGTTTTGGAGTCTACCTAACTCTGGTACTTATCTAACTCTGAATCTGGGGTCTACTTACCTGTCCTCAGTGCACATTTCTCTATTTCTTGATGTACAGAAGCAGTGAATGAAATGCTGCAGCATGTAGAATCCTTCCTTAAAAATATAATATCAAATTAATAATAAACATCTTTATCTTTGTATTTAAAATAATTTATCTGTTCCTAAAATTCTCTCTTTCACTGATATAAGATGGAAAAAATGGAGTAAAATTGGAGCTCTTAATTAAGATTATTTTTTTTTTCACCACTGAGGCATCACATTTCACTGAAGGTATCACATTTCACTGAAACCTAGTTAATGACATAGTGGTTTGTTATGGAAGTGAAAATAATAATAAAAAATCCTCTTTGCATTACCCACCTCTAACTTTGCCTTAATAAATAACCATTAGAGTCTGTTAACTTTTATTCTTCACTTTATTTAAAATAATTCATTAAAAAATAATTCACTGTATTCAATCAGCTTTATGAGGTTGTGCTGTTATTTTGTCAGCAGGTTCCAATAACAAAAAATAAAAATAAAAATAAAAAAATCACATTATGTCATATTCCTTCTTCCCGTCTTCAAACTCAATTATAATTACAGGCTCATATCTGGGTAAAATTACATATGCATTCATACATACATAAAGCTTACAATAGTATAACTGATTGGTGTGAGGATTTTGCTACTGACTGGAGAACAGCAATAAAAAATAAATAAATAAATAAATAAAGCTGTATAAACTTCCAGATTTGGCAAAATGACTTGGCTTCATAACTAAACACTAGACAACTAGATTTAAATACTTGGTCCAAATGTTATGTATGTCTTCATTAGTAAATATAAGGAGTAAAACCTTAGAAAATCCCTTAATTTCTAACACCAAAGTGTGGTGGCACTGGCCATATCAATTTTTGGTGAAAATAATTTGATATGACTTCTGTGCTAAAGCAGCTTTGAGTGTATTTGTCATTAGCTGACTTCAGCATCATGACTGTACTTCCTTAAGAAAGAGATAGAAGTATCAAAGTGCACACTGTACATTTTTCTTACCTCTATTTAGGAGAAGTCTAGGTTCAGAAATATGGAGCATAGTGTCTTCATAGAACAAAGAAATAATAAGCAACATTCTAATTCTCTACATTGATTTTAAAAGACACTCTGAATTCTTAATTTAATTCTGTTTTTAAACCTAAACTTTCTGAGTTAGTAACATTTTTCTCATAACATACATGTGTGTAAATTTTTATACCAGGGACTAAGTACAAGAGAATAGTGCTGCTAAAATCATTGTTACTACAAGTGGCTAGGAGTGAATTAAACTTTTTGTCCTTTTCCTTCTGCTTTCACAAACTGAAGCAAAATTGGCTTTAAACTAATATTCCATAATGTACAGCAATAGCTTCAATGCAAGTGCTGGAAATAGTTACAAAAGAGAATGTTTTCACATCCCAGGAGAAAAACAGCAGTTCACTTTTCTCTATGCTGATGAACCCTGGAAAACAGGTCAAAATAAGTCCTCACCACAAACTCACTTTGCATTAAAAATTTGATTGTGCTCTCTACAGCTTGCACAAAAACATGAGCTAAACAACTGCCGAAACATTATACCAGAAACTGATGGAAAATTAAAACTTAGAGTCACAATGGGAGCTTTAAGATTTACAGAAAAATAAATAAACAAACAAATAAATAAATACATACATACATAAATAAGATTTAAATGTCAACTTTAGAACTCCATGCCCCCATCGCTTCTTGAATTGGTTTATACAGGGTGAGAGCGTCTGTAAGATGTACTTTCATAATGTGGTGATATGTATGAAATTATTAGGATGAAGAAATCACTGAATGTGAACTCTGTATACAGTGGTCTGAGAAAACTTTTGAAGTAAGATGGGTAGGGAGAAAAAAAAAAAAAAAAAAAAAAAAAAAAAAAAAAACACCAATATTCTGTATTGTACCGCAGAAATACAGACAATCTTTTCTCCTTTTAACATGCTGTCATTCTACCAGTGGTATAGAGAGCCACAAAAGAAAAGAATGAATTAAACAAATATCCTAACATTTGGCTGATCTGTGAGTGCCATGTGGAAAGAAAGGCTTGTTTCCCTATAGGAAAAGTGAATTAGGCTCACCTCCTGCTCTAATCCAGACAACTTGCTCAGACTGAGAATTTGAACATTCAGAGAAGTTCAGCAAGATGTGTATTGGAAGAAAAGCATGACTTTTGGTTTCCTGAAAGGAAAAACTCTTTCTAAATCCAAGAAAGATCTAAAGTATATCATCAGAACAGGTTTGAGGTGGAAAAATAGTATATTCTGCTGGAGGAAGATCTTGTTTCTCCTTTTTATTGCCTGGCAAAAGTATAGTTAAAAATTACAGAATCATAGAATGGTTTGGGCTGGAAGGGACCTTATAGATAATAATAAAATAAAAATGCTATTTATAAGACACAAATTTTGTGAAGGTTTATGTGTTTACCTCAAAATTGGCAAAGAGGAAATCCCTACAGTCTTAGACCCATACCATCACAGCCTGAAGCTGAAACCTGTAAGAATGAATGTTACAGAGTTTCTCTCTCAGTAGCCTGCCCTGGGGACAAATTATATAGCTTGTAGATGGCTTTCCATGTACTTGCTCCAGTCTGGGAGTTTCTAAGCTCGCAGAAAGGGAGCTTAGATGCCTCTGGAGGCATCTAATAGACTACACAAGAGGCAGAGAACATCCTTGCCATCTCCCAGATGGAGACTGGGAGAGACACTCTAGAGCCTTTCAAAATGTACTTCATGTTTATGGGTAAGCACTGAATCACCCTATATTTTCATTAAGTACCCTATCACATTAAACACCTAGCTGATGTGTTAATGTCTACACATGGTAGTTACCTGAAGTTAGATCTCTGAATCTAAACTAGAACCCCACCCCATATGCTGTGACACTTGTGGCAAATCACAGGAGCTGGCAACCCAAAGGCAGTTCCAATTGCTGCTCTAAACGCATATTTTTAATGGCATCAAAATTATTCTGCTTATATGTGGCCTTCAGTGTACCTAGCACTACTACGTCTAATCGTACTGGTTAGTCCTAGTTACAGAGACACAGTGCACCTCTGGAAGAAGAAAATATGTGTGCAGAGTAAGGCACTCAAAACTATCAGAAGGAGAAAGGCATTTGGATATTTCATCCGAATTAACAGCACAATGCTAGACAGATTTTCTGGACATCTGTTGATAATAGGACAAGCAAGACCTTTTATGGGAACTCAGTTCAGGTGACTTAAGTTATTAGTAAGATATCCAGAAAAATTGTCCTGTATTATAAGCTTTTATGCAGATGCTTTGTTGTCTAAATGTCGACTCCAGTGTTTTAAACAAGATTTCTATCCTTTTCAGGTAGCTAAGTGTACTATCAATACAAAGAGTAAATAATCAACAGCATGAGAGTTAGAAATAAAAACCTAGAATTATTGATATTTATTTTAATTTCAGGAGAAATAGGTATTTTACAAATGAAGAGATTTGTAAAAATAATGAGAAGAAAAATTAACGAGTGGTCCTGTAGTCCAACTAAATCAAAAAAATCTCCCATGGCATATGCCTACGATAATCAGTGGAGAAGACCACTCTGAAACTAGACATGTTTTCCAGTAGTGATTACAGTACCTAAATCTAAATGTAAATCTAAATGTCTACATGTGAGCAAACAGTGGAATTCAGGTGTCTAAACATAGATATAATGTGCAATTTTAAATGCCTGATCTAAGGTATCTGGTATAACCTCAGTATTTTTTGCCAGAAGATCACAAGATCTTAGAAAGTATTTCAGCTGATAAGTAGTATTCGTCAGGAGTAGCATTTATGCCTAATCATAGATGTCTAGTACTATTTGAGATCTCCTTGTGTATATAAGACTTCCACTTCAGCTGACAGATACAGCACAGATTCTACAGTGGACACAAGGTTTTCTGAAGCAGCCTCTGGATACTGGGAAAGATATACTATGGTATCTCAAATGTCCATGCTTAGGCAAATAAACCTCACTCATCATAGCTGTCAATCACTCTAAGCTCTAATGACTTTATTGATTAACTCTTCATTAACTGTAATGAGAGATTTCACTTTTAGCTACCATAAAAAAACACTTTCTGGAAAAAAATAAAAAAATAAAAAAATAATAAAAAAAAACACTCTAATGTCCTAAGCTAATTTCAGCAACCTAAGAATAATCACCTACTGTGGTTTGCAAACTTTGTGGTGTGGAGCCAAACAGATGTGAACCAGGCAGGTATTCTTGGCTGCTCTGAGACCATTCTTTTTTTTCTACTAGAGTGTATACTAATCTCCTTACTTCCTATTGTGTCTCAACAGCCTAAGGTCTATTCCCTTACTTACAGAAGAATTATCAGGTTTGATGTGTGTCACAGAGTATAGTCTCAAGATGGTCTTGTACAGGGCAGTTGACTTTAAAGTCCAACTTTAAAATTTTACAATCACAATTTATAGGACACATGTGGGGTTGGTTTTTTTGTTGTTGTATTATGTTTTTTTGTTTTTTTTTTTCCTTTGCTATGCTAAGTTTAAAATTGGGCAAGAAGTGCAAGCTCTTGTGATCTGACTAATGGGCTCAAGTTTCATTTGTGCAGAAGAAAGCTGTCATTAATAAAGAGCTTTATTCATTTATTCTTTTCCATCGTATTGGTTTCTATTATCCCCTTTGCTGTGAATCCAACTCAGTGACTGAGTCATAACTAAGCATATGTCACGAAAAAGAACAAGTCACAGAATCACAGAATTTCTAGGTTGGAAGAGACCTCAAGATCATCAAGTCCAACCTCTGACCTAACACTAACAGTCCCCACTAAACCATATCCCTAAGCTCTACATCTAAACGTCTTTTAAAGACCTCCAGGGATGGTGACTCAGCCACTTCCCTGGGTAGCCCGTTCCAATGTCTAACAACCCTTTCAGTAAAGAAGTTCTTCCTAACATCCAACCTAAAACTCTCCTGGTGCAACTTAAGCCCATTCCCTCTCGTCCTGTCACCAGGCACGTGGGAGAACAGACCAACCCCCACCTTGCTACAGCCTCCTTTGAGGTACCTGTAGAGAGCGATAAGGTCACCCCTGAGCCTCCTTTTCTCCAGGCTGAATAAGCCCAGCTCCCTCAGCCGCTCCTTGTAAGACTTGTTCTCCAGGCCCCTCACCAGCTTCGTAGCCCTTCTCTGGACTCGCTCAAGTACCTCCATGTCCTTCTTGTAGCGAGGGGCCCAAAACTGAACACAGTACTCGAGGTGCGGCCTCACCAGAGCCGAGTACAGGGGGACGATCACCTCCCTAGCCCTGCTGGCCCTCTTTTATTTTTTATAAACCCTCTTTTTTCTTCTAAGCTCAAGCCACAATTCTCTGTTCAGCCAGGCTGGTCTTCTTCCCCACCAGCTCGTCTTTGGGCACGTGGGGACAGACCGTTCCTGCGCCATTAAGATTTCCCTCTTGAAGAGCGCCCAGCCTTCCTGGACTCCTCTGCCCTTCAGAACCGCCTCCCAAGGGACTCTACCAACCAGTGTCCTCAGCAGCACAAAGTCAGCCCTCCGAAAGTCCAATACAGTGGTTTTACTGGTCCCCTTCCTGGCCTTGCCAAGAATAGAGAACTCCACCATTTCATGGTCACTCTGCCCAAGACAGCTCCCGACAATCACATCCTCCACCAGTCCTTCTCTGTTTGTGAAGAGAAGGTCTAGCGGGGTGCCACCCCTGGTAGGCTCACTAACCAGCTGTGTCAGGAAGCTATCTTCCACGCTCTCCAGAAACCTCCTAGACTGCTTCCTCTGGGCTGTGTTGTGCTTCCAGGATATGTCAGGGAAGTTGAAGTCCCCCACGAGAACTAGCGCTGACGATTTTGCAACTTCTGTCAGCTGCCTGTAGAACTCTTCATCCGTCTCCTCGTCCTGGTTCGGCGGTCTGTAACAGACCCCGACCAGGACGCTAGCCTTGTTGGCCCCGGCTATCCTAGCCCAAAGGGACGTGACTTTGTCATGCCCAGCCTCGAGTTCTACAACATCGAAAGACTCTCTAATATAGAGAGCCACTCCACCACCCCTTCTGTGCTGCCTGTCCCTTCTGAAGAGTTTATAGCCAGTCATTGCAGCACTCCAGTCATGAGACTGGTCCCACCACGTCTCCGTGATGGCAACCAAGTCGTAGCCTGCCTGCTGCACGATGGCTTCCAGCTCCTCCTGTTTGTTACCCATGCTGCGTGCATTGGTGTAGATGCACTTCAGCTGGGCCATTGCCTTATCCCCCGGCCTTGCTATTGTTCCCCCTGGCACAGCTCCAACAATCTTTGCTTCAGCCCCATCCCCCTTCTTACCTAGTTTAAAGCCCTCTCAATGAGCCCTGCCAGCTCCTGGGCCAGGATCGGTTTTCCCCTAAAAGATAGGGGCCCGTCTGCGGCCATCAGGCCGGGTGTCGAGTAAAGTGCCCCATGGTTGAAAAAAACAAGATTTCTGTCTTGGCACCAGTCCCTGAGCCATGTGTTTAAGAGGTGGGCTTTTTGTGTCCTCTCTGTACCCCTCCCTGCCACTGTAGGGATGGACGTAAACACCACCTGCACTCCCGCTCCATCCACTAAGCGTCCCAGTCCCCTAAAGTCTCGTTTAATAGCCCTCAGGCTTCTCTCTTCAATGTCATCACTACCTGCCTGGACTATCAAAAGAGGGTAATAGTCAGAGGGGCGAACCAGGTTGGGTAGCTTCCTGGCAACGTCTCTGACCCTGGCCCCAGGGAGGCAGCAGACTTCCCTATGGGTAGGGTCAGGCCGACAAATAGGGCTCTCTGTTCCCCTGAGGAGAGAGTCTCCCACAACAATCACCCTTCTGTCTTTCTTGGTGGAGGCAGTCCTGAGGAGTGGAGTCAACCTCCTCACCCTAGTCATCCTCCTGGGTACACTTGCTACCTCTTCCTCACCCACCGGTCTCTCAATCTCCAGGGCCTCAAACCTGTTGCGTAAGGGCACCTGGGAAGGTGGGGCCGGAAGGGGAGGGCATCGCCTGCGATGTCGAGCAGGGACCTGTCTCCATTCCTCCTCAACTCCCAGATCCCCTCCCTCTGCCTGACGGCGACAGGGCAGGGGGTCCACCCCCATTTGGGGTGTCTCACCCCGGTACCTCCCCTTGAGGGCCTGCAGGGAGTCGCTCCACCAGTCTATCTCCTGCTCACACTCCCTGATATCCCTCAACCAAGTCATAAACCAGTAGGCTGGGAAAAAAGCCACCAATCTCTCAAATGCACTATCCCAACATTTTTTCAGTCTTCATTGATTATTTTGGTTCATGAAGCTAACCTTAGTTAGAGAAGCATAAGAACATCATAAGTTGGACTCTTCTGTAATTTTTCTTCTTACTAGGGACAGTATTTTTTTCAAAGGTAAAGAGCTGTAACAGAAGTTTCAGGAACAAAAGATTTTGCAGTTGAAATTTCTGCTCAAATTATTTTAAGAGAGTGGTGAGCCCACAGAAAAATCAGACACCTGTAACGCTAGAAAACCTTCTCAGACTTCTTGAAGGTTCAGTCCTAGGAAAAACTTATCAAACAACAGAAGTAGAGACTTTTTAAAAATATATATATACATTATATTCATTATATATATATATATATAATATATATTATATAATATATATATTATTATATATATATATAAATAATTATATATATATATATATATATATAAATTTTGCCTTTTTGGTTCATTTCAACCTGAGAAGCAGATTTTTTTCTGCATAAAAACAATCTTTTGAGAAACCGTAACAACAAAGTCTTTTATGTAAGTTAACTCGGGACTATTTTAAAAATAGTACACTTTATGTATGCTTTTTATTTACAGATGACACTCAAGAAAAATTTTAGAGATTCATAACTAAATGTACTTCCATTTTAATTTTGACAAATTTCCAAAGACTTCTCTCTAAAATTATCTTCCTCAGGAGTAACCAAAGGAATTTTAATTGAAAAATAATGAACTTGGCAACTGGATCCTATCAGAACTGACTGCATCACAGAACTAACACCACTGAACTAATGCTATTGCATCACATGAAAATTATTGATATGAGACAATGATCTAGATATTTATCTCCAAATAAATAAAACCTGCAGATTATGGTAGTTCTTCATTCACTTTAACAATAATAAGGACTGGACTACAAAAGGATGGAAAAAGTTTTCATTATTGTTAATAGACATGAAAGTAAAATGTTTAATTTTATGTTTCTTAAAAATGACATCTTGATGCGTATGTTGGTAGTATTTATAACACAATATAGCAAAGCATTTTTGAATTTGCAGTATAGGGATAATATAAAAGAGATTACAGTTATTCAAAATGTAGACATAGCATGAAAACTGTAAAAGTTGTGGGTTTTGTTTTGTTTTGTTTTGTTGAAAACTCGTGGTAATTATGTCAATTGTTAGAGAAGGAGAAAATTTAAAAATAAAATTTCATTTCTGTAATAGGCATTAGAAAGGCAATAAGTACTTAAGTCTTTGTGGCAACACCTAATGTTCTCTTTTAATAGTGACTATGAGTTTGAGGAAAACTTTGCAAGTAAGAAATAGATTTGCATATTCCAGCTGAGTCATCTGTTTATTATTACATACTGTGCTGTTTTTCTTTTAATGACAAAACACGTCGTCATGAAGAAGAGTATAACAAATTTGGATGAGTCAGTGGTACCACTGTATTTGAAGTACAGAACAATATTTGATTTAAAAAAAAAAAAAAATAAATAATTGAACTGATTAATCTTTATTGGCATTAATTGGTTTTCAATTAAAAGATCAAAATAGAAATAGGAAGGTCAACAATTAGTTAGTCAATTTATTTCCATATTTTTATATAGTATTTATTCAAATTATTTTTTTTATATAGTCCTTGTTTCATTTGCTACTACATAGTGGTATATAAATATACATGGGAGAACACTTTAACTCCAAACACCAGAACCAAATAGAGCAAGAAAGAATGCACTACGGTGTGAATAGTGCTTTGCTTCATAGTTACTTCAGAAGAAAGCAAATAGATAAATAAAAGTAAATAAATAAAGGTAAATATATATAAGAGAATATACATTTAAGGGAATACATATGTAAGGGAATATATATATATAATATAAGGTATTGTATATGTATAGTATGTAAGATAATATATAGGTATATAAATGTATAGCAAATAAATAAGGAATTAAATAAATAGAGCAGATAAAAGGAAATAAGACCGTGAAAAGAATAATGAGTATCCCTTCATATGCATAGCTTTTATAAGTAGTGTTAAGTGCAGGTCGTTGTCAGGTATAAAGGGTCAAATAATACAGAGAGAACAATTGTATGTATAAACGGTTCATCTTCCTTGCACAATAAGTTTAGTAATTGTCACTAGTGGCTCTGGTAAAACACAATAGTAACTACTGACAGCATTAATCTACTGGGTAAATCAATTGTTTTCAATGCACTTTCCTTAAAGAAAATGTTTTCTGTGATTTGTTTAATGATTTTCTGTATGTGAGTTTCTTTTAGTGGTGAAACATCATATTAAATACAACAGCAATAACACTGTATTTGAAATTTAGCTAAGGAAAAAAAATCCAGCATCAGAGAATGTAAAATATATTCAGTAAAATTTTACGTTCACATAATTGTTTAGTTATGTGAACCTACCATGAGCACGCACAAACCAGAGTGTTTTAAAGGTAAATCTTAAAAGAATTATTATTGTAAGATTAATACTGTTATTATTATTATTTACTTCAAGAATCAGTCTAGATAATTTCAGTGGGGACTAATCAACTACTTAATATTAATAGGACTACTTGAACTGATTGTTCATGTATATCCCACTGACTATATAAAAATGACAGCACATATTTTGTATTTGCTACTTTCAAATGTATTCATATACTTTAATGTTTATTGACATTTTTGCCCACTTTACATATGAATAAAGTTATCATTTGACTTGCAAATCTTCTCCAGTCTTTTTATTCCGTAAAGGAGACTCATTAGAAGATGGATAAGCTAACAAATATAATCAAGGAAAATGCTTTTGCATCATGCAGTGCACACAACGCAGATCTTCCTATCTTCCACAAGACACTAAGAAATTAAACAAAATTATTTTATCAGAATATGAAAATACCCAGAGATACTCTCTGTTTTCTTGTCTGTCTCTTTTCCACTTGTTCAGAGCTGGTAAATGCATGTATTTTTATTATTATTATTATTATTGCTAGTAGTAGTAGTAGTAAAGTTCTGTCTGCCTGATTATTTTGCCTGAAGATTTAGAGGGCTTAAGTGCATAGACTTTTTTCTAAGTCTATTCCCAGTAGTGAATTTCAGCCTTTTCACCTGAGAAATAAATATGAGAATTAAAACCTGAAATTAGTAACAAGTTGATAAAATTAAATGCATCACTAAGGCTCAGAATACAATCACTAAATGTTAGTAATGATGGTATTAAGACTGTTTATCCCACCAGTGAATTTGACACATGGAGTATTAATACATTTTGAACCTTAATTCTGAGAATTTAATTTGATGTTTGTATTTAAAAAAAGCCTTTTAAATCATTTTTGAATGTTTAAGTAATATGCAAAATCCCTAGATGGTATTAAAATTTATGTGTCTGCCAAAAATGATGCCTGTCTTAACACAACATAAATCTACAGCTCCACTACTGCCAGCTCCAGTTCCTTTGAAATCTCTTTCTAGAGATAAAAACTATTGCATTTACTATTGAAAAAATATGTTTTTAGTCTTTAAAAATCAGTATGCTTTTGCCTATCTTCTTTGAAGTCAGAATGGAAAAAAAAAAAAAAAAAGTATTTTTTATTCTCTTTTCTTATGAAATATATATATTTGAATATATATATATATGAATATATATATACATATATATATTCCTATGTGTCTCCTTCTAAAACTAAGAGATCCCATATCAGCCAGTCTACTGCAGGAAAGTTACAGTAAATGAAAACTTGTCTACTTTGACTGAAACCATCTGCCCTGTTCTATGGAGAAGGGAATCCCCATGAGGTGATGAGATCTTATTGCTGTATTTAATTTCTCTCACACACTAAGGGGATACATATAAGATGGTATTAAGAGGTTTGAGGACTGGTATTCTGAGCATCTTTTTTTCTAAGGCTCTGCTTTTAGCTGGAGATTTTGCTTTTTACTTGACAGCAGCCCCATTTAGTTTGTATTAAAGTTAATGAAAGACTTCAGTTTCACTGAATGAGAGATGAAGTTAACCATCTGCTAGCTTAAGTTACATCTCCACAAAGGAGTTAGCTTCTGTTGTATAAATACTGTTGTTAATTCCTATCAAGTTTTTCTAACTTGAGGTTAATCACCCTGCAGAACAACACAGCTGTAGCCTGCAGACCATGCTCTACTGATACACATCTGTAGCCTGAAACTATAGATAACAAACAGCAGTGTTAGTGTCAGTAATTATTAAAATTTGTAATTATCACTCACCCCAGTCATTATGGGGGTGAGTGATAGAAAAAGACTGGTAAGTTTTAAACACAAGGTTTTAAACTCAATTCAATAAGGAAAAATGGTAATATAGCTTGTACTTGCACTACAATGTGCCTGGTCTCCACAGCAGAAATTATGAAAAGTACTTAAATACTTTATTTTTATTTTATATGTCTGAGGTGGGCATCATGGAAGATGGCTGACATTTTTTGATTAAGCTTTGTGACTGTAGTACTCAAGGTAGAAGGTAGATAGGGGTTCAGGTGCCTGCTTGGCTTTGTCTGAAGAAGATCCTGAAATCTCCAGCAGTGCTGGTGAAGGATCTAAGTGGGCTGTGGTTGGTTTCTGTGGCAGCTCTCACATGTGTCTATACATGTAAGTAAAACTGCACAGAAATTTCACTCCTTAGTGGTACAGATAGTTCCCTACCCCTTACCTTAAGTAGATCAAGAATCTACTTCTGTCTATGCACAGTATGGTGTCTAGCAGTGTGATTCTGGGAAACAGGGCATTTATAACAAAGGATTTGCTTGGAGAAATGCTATGCATCTATGTTGGAATCAGACCAGTTTCTCATAATGGTCCTGTTTGGCTTCAGAAATCATCAAACCAGTGTTCTGTAAGGATCTGCAGGTTTTTTTAGTTAGTTAGTCTTTATTTTTAATAACAGTTCTCAATGTAAAAACTATGGAAAAACTATGGAAAGAAAACATACATTCTAAAGAGAGAAATAAACATTAAAATATAATTTTCTCAAAACTAATGTAGGCATAAATAATAACCTAAAAGTTATTTATCCAGAATTTTCTTATTATATGAAGTGAGCTCAAAACAGTCTCACAGATGTGACATTTTACACACACACCCCTGTTAAAGAAAACAGAATGAACATTATTCCCAGATTTTTCTTAGCTTTTTTTTTTTCTATAGCAGAAATGCCATACATTTTACTTTCATCAGAATAACAGATCTGTGATATAGATCATACTTAACAGTTTCCTTTTTGTCCTAACTATTTGTTTAAAGTCAATGAAACATCAATAAATGCTTCAGTGAATGAGTTCTTTCTGTTGCCATCAAGCAAGGAATTTAATAGTCCTATTTCCTGGGAACATTTTATCTCTTTATCATTTTATGTTGCCTTGGAGGTACAAAAAATATTAGCAGGTAAAATTGAAAAATGAAAAGTGTTAACGGTTATGTAAATAGAGTAAGATACTATGATGATCTTGTTTTGTTTGCTTTAGCCATAAGGATGCCCTTACCAAAAACAATGAAATTTTGCTCCTTAAAATCAATCTGAAAAGGAAGTTAAGCATTCACATAATGCCTAACTATCCATTGTACTTAGTAGTGTTTGGATTAGTAAAGGAAATAAGCTAACGATGAAACTTGAAAACAAAAACACAAATAAAAAATTCAGTTTATCATAGGTGTTTGGAGAGTTAGGTAGAAACTGGATAATAATTTTGTTTCAGAGATTTGTTCATTCTGCATAATGTGTTAGAGTATAAGTCCTCTCTGGAAAATAAGATTTGAAATCATAGTTTACCATTCCAACCACATTTTTCTTCTTATCTCTACTTGAAATAGACAAGTATTTTGACTATTCCACTCATACATTATTAGAATATGATGAAATATCAAGGAGTATTTCAAAAATTACTATGTACTGTCTCTTTCCATTGCATTCATTGACAGTGTGGCAGTGAGGGTAAACTGAACTGTCTCAGATTAGGAAACTCTAAATGTTTATGTGTTGTGCACTGTAGCTGTTGTAAATCTGCTTCATTTTTGGTGCTTACAATTTCTTACTGTCAGTTCTCAATCTCATTCCTCGTGCTGAGTATTACCTGACGTCACTGATAGCTATTTTTAGGTGAAACATGAATTTTCTACTCTAGTCTTTGTGATGCTGCTTTCATAGATTCATGTATAATTTTCAGAACTAGTTTACAAAAATAAATAAATAAATAAATAAATTTAAAAAAATCATAGAGTCATTAAGGTTGGAAAATACTTTCAAGATCAGCTGGTCCAACCATCCCTCTACCACCACCAATATCACCCACTAAACCATGTCCCAGGTATCACACCCAACTTTTCCTTAAACACCCCCAGGGATGGTGACATCACAACCTCCCTAGGCAACCCATTCCAATGCCTGACCACTCTTTCTGAGAAGAAATGTCTCATAATTTCCAACCCAAACCTCCCCAGTACAAATTGAGTCCATTCCCTCTAGTCCTATCACTAGTTATCTGTGAAAAGGGGCCAACCTCCAGCTCTCCACAACTTCCTTTCAGGTAGCTGTAGGGAGCAGTAAGGTCTCCCTTGAGCCTCCTCTTCTCCAAACAAAACCCCAGCTCCCTCAACTGCTCCTGATAGGACTTGTGTTACAGACCTTTAACCAGCTTTGTGGCCCTTCTGTGGACACATTCCATGGCTTCAATATCTTTCTTGTAGTGAGTGGCCCAAAACTGAACACAGTATCCAAGGTGCAGCCTCACCAGAGCTGATTACAGAGTACAGATCACCTCCCTGGTCCTGCTGGCTACACTATTCCTGATACAAGCCAGGATGTTGTTGGCCTTCTCCACCTGGACACACTGCTGACTCATATTCCAGCGAGCCTTGACAAACACCCCCAGATCCTTTTTCTCTCCTCAGCTTTCCAGCCACTCACTTCAAGCCTGTAGCATTGTATGGGGTTGCTGTGGCCAAAGTGCAGGACCCGGCACTTAGCCATGTTGAACCTCATCCAATTGCCCACTGCCCATTAGTCCAACCAGTCCAGGTCCCTTTACAGAACTTTCCTACCCTTTGGCAGATTGACACTTCCCCCCAGTTTGGTGTCATCTGCAAACTTACTGAGGGTGCACTCAATTGCCTCATCCAAAACATCAATAAAGATATTAAAGAGGATGGGCCACAACACTGATCCCTGGGGAATGCCACTGGTGACAGGTCACCAGCTGGATTTCACTACATTCACCATCACTCTCTGGGCCCGGCTGTACAGATAGCTTTTAACCCAGCAAAGTGTGCCAGCTTCTCCAGGAGAAAAGTATGAAGAGACCTTGTCAAAGACTTTGCTGAAGTCTAGGTAGACTGCATCAACAGCCTTTCCCTCATCCACTAAGTGGGTCACCTGGTCATAGGAGGAGATGAAGTTGATCGAGCAGAACTTGCCTTTCATTAACCCATTACCCCTGGGCCTTATCCCCAGGTTGTCCTGCATATGCTGTGTGATTACATTCAAGATGACCTGTCCCATAAGACAGATCAGAAAGCAAGCAAGATGTAGTGAAACTCTGCAGAAGTTTTTCTATCTGAAGAGAACTCCCTGAGAACTAGGGGAAAATGGTGGAGATCACATATGGCCAAAACAACAACAAAAGTAAAACCAAAACAGGAGGTTATGAAAGAGCAACCTGATTCCTAGCTGTTTCCAAGCCAGAAAATTCCTAAGGAAACACAGAGATACATATATTTGGGCTTATATTTTGGTAAGAAAATAAGGGGTAAAACACACCTGTGACAATTCCCCGTATTGAAGATTACAATTTACAGTTATCTTGTAGCAATTAGATTTAATATATATAGCAAATAGTACAGCTTGTTCTGGCTCTATCAGTAGCTTTTTGCACAATTCTACAGAACTGGAGGCAGTAGTGAAACCTTAATGTTAAAAAAATATATGTTTTGGACAGAACATCCTAAGCTGAGCTGTTCATGTATATATTGCTAGAAGGTCTGTTTTTTATCAAGAGGTTCTTCATAACTTTTAAGTTAGTCATCATCTCAGCTCTTAGGCATAACAATATATCTGAAAATATCTTTTCATTTTAAGCAAAAATGCTAAGATTTTTCCAGACACATATTTGCAGACATATCTGAAAATGCAAACCAAATATATCTCAATGGTTCAAGCAACAGAAGGAAGACAGAGTAAATACCTGATACTCTAAATGTGAAATCTAAAGATTTCTCAGCCAGTATGATGACTAACCCTTATTTATTTATTTAGCATTGGTAAAGATATGAAGCATTTTAAACTTAGTTTGAAACTCATGAAGAACCAAAAAATAAGTTTATTTTCAGTAGCACCGAGTCTTCTCTGTTTCTTTGCAATATGTCTAGCACTTGAAAGTCTCTTGACCAACTGAGTTTTTTTGTTTTGTTTTGTTTTTTAGATCCTGTAAATTTGCCAAATAATTTGACAGCTTAAACTGAGATTTTGAAAATCACATGATCTTGCTCTAATATGATATTTAGTTAGGTTGTTGTGACACTAGCTGTCAAACTAGATCAGCACTGAGATCTCAACCCTCTACGTAATATAAAAAGACAAAAAATATATTTCTTCAATGATCAGTTTTAATAATAATTCAAAACACTTTTAGCCATATTTGGCTATGTAAAAGGTCTGATAGTTTTTCATTTTGTTATTGAAGTTCTTCCCTCTAAGAGCTCGAAGTCTTCAAGTCTTCAAAACCCAGTTAACATTATTTTTATTTTTAAAAAAAATTTTTTATTTTTATAAATTTTTGAGTATAAACCCAATATAAAATTTTTTTAAATAAAGTAATTTTTTTTTATTTGTTTTTGCTATGTTGCTTTTTTTTTTTTTTTTTTTTTTTTTTTCCATAAGCACAAATGTTAGAAGATATGCTAATGGATTAAAAACTACTCTAGTAGAAAACAATAAGTATTCTCTAAGATGAATTGAATGAACAGAGAAGGTGAATCAGTGAATCACAGAATCACACAATTGAAGGAGTTGGAAGGGACCTTGAAAGACCATCGGGTCCAAGCCCCCTGCCAGAGCAGGTTTCCTAGAGCAGGTTGCCCAGGTAGGCGTCCAGACAGGCCTTGAATATCTCCAGAGAAGGAGACTCCACAACCTCCCTGGGCAGCCTGTTCCAGTGCTCCACCAACCTTGCCATGAAGAAGTTCTTTTGCATGTTGGTATGGAACTTCCTGTGATCAATTTTGTGGCCATTGCCCCTTGTCCCATCCCCACAAACCACTGAAAAGAGGTTGGCCAAATCCCTCTGTCTCCCACACTTAAGATATTTGTAAACATTAATAAGATCAGTCTCCTCTTCTCCAGGCTGAACAGATCCAGGTCTCTCAGCCTTTCCTCACAGGGAAGGTTCTCCAGGCCCCGTATCATCTTTGTGGCCCTCCGCTGGACTCTTTCCCTGTCTTTTTTTGTACAGGGAGCCCAGAACTGGACACAATACTCTTAAGTGAAGCCTAACCACAGCAGAGTAGAGGGGGAAGATCACTCTCCTTGAACTACTGGCCACGATCATTTTAATTCATGCCATGTAATCCCATTGGCTTTCTTGGCCAGGAGGGCACACTGCTGGCTCATGGTCAACCTGTCATCCACCACATGAAACATGACAGCTTTCTAGAGTGTTGACATAATAATTGTTTTGTCACTTAAGCTGTTCAGATAGTTCAGAGAAAGACTAAGAAAGTCAATAGCATTTTTGAATATATGAATATAATAATAAAATGTAATTCTAAAGAAATATAATAGCATTCTAATATTATACAGTAAATCTCAGATTTTTATAACTTCTGGTCAGTAGATTATTATAAAGATATAGACCGTGAAAACTTGAATACAGGTGAGAGTGATGCAGAATATGATAGTTGAGCTATAACATGAGCTATACTTAAAAATAATATATAAATATATATTCTATTTCAAGAAGTCAAAGGTTTCAAAAGTCATATGAGATACATGCAATTTTAAATGACATTCACCTCAGCCACTAATATCAGCTTAGTATAAATAAGGAGGCAGATAGAAACTCACGTTCTTAAAATATATAAGGCTGAAGAAAGAGAAAATTAGAGGAAAATTGTACTTTCCTGATAATTTTGCACCGTGAAATTGCCATAATATAATAACTTCCAATGAAATATGATGACTCTATTATGTCAGTGAAAAAGAGGAAAAAACAAACAAACAAACAAACAGACAAAATATTCTCCACTTCAGGATATTCTATGATTCTATGAGCTTTAAAATTTTCATTTCTGTTGTTGGTGGTGGTGTTTGTTTGTTTGTTTGTTTGTTTGTTTGTTAGCTGATTGCTTGCCTCTGGAAGCCAGGATACACATTTGGCATGTAGAAAATTAGCTCCAGGTAGCTTAACAAGAATTTATCTACTTAATTTATCTACTTAATTTATCTACTTTAATTCAGTGTCTATTCCTTAAAGTGCTAAACGTGTGTCATCTCTGCTTCACTTAGTAGTATAATAGGAAGATATCCACTACAGTTCTGAACAATCTAGTATATAATATAGAATAGATTGTGTGCATAAAATTTAGAAAGTAAGCCACTATTGTTCACCTAGACCTTAATACTGACCTAGATTACATAAGAGATTTTGGATGTCTCTGAACTACATGAAAGTTTGCAAAAAACTATGCTTCTGTTCTTCTGGGAAAAGAACTGTAAACTGTATGATGTGTATTACAGCAGGCCCACAAGATGCAGGAAATATCAGGACCCAATTGACTGGATTCTCTACATATAAAGAAGGAAGCATCATATTCCAAAATGCTTATGTTAGGAAGATATAGAACTCAAGGAAATAAGCAATATCTATTTGAACACATTCAGCTAAGGATGACTACAAATCAAAAAAATGAGGGAGCAAGAGAAACAAGATGCTGGGCAAAGAGCAGAATGTTTTTCATCTCAACGGAAAATTTATTTCAAAACTCGCTTAAATAGTAATAGCAAAAGATATCTTGAACTGAAAAAAAAAAAAAAAAAAAAAAAAAAAGAAAAAAACTTTTCTCCTGGCATCATTCTAATATGTCAGTTCATAGAATGACACACTGAGTACAGCTAATCCCTAATGTTTTTGTGAGCAATGGTGGTGAAGGAACTGACAACTAGGGCCAACTGCCTGTGGCTGTGAATGTCAGAAGAAATTTTACTAATTCAATGACTTCCATATGCACATTTGAATTCAGTATTTGGCCTTAACAGAATAGATGTTTCCACATCTGCACTACTAGATAATTTGTTTACTTCTAGATTAATAAATAAGAAATGAAAAAAAAGAGGAAATAATATATCAAATTGAGAATAAGTAATTAAAAAATAAAGTTAAAAAATCGTTAGGTACTTAGCTGTTCTTTTTGTCTACAATGAGACAAAAATTAATTGAAAAAATTTAGAGATCCATTGGAAAATGTAGGATTATTATTATTATTTTGCCAGATGTAAGGAGCCATGCTCAATAAAAGCTATTTCTAACTTTGACTAGCTTCTGAGTGTAATATGGCATAGTTTCCATTACTCTGAGTAGAGACTAAGAAAATCATCCCTTGTCAATGGCATCAGAAAAAAAAATCTAGTCCCTCAATGATCCTCTTTGCTTTTATGTTTCTGTTTATTCTTTTTTTTTTTCTTAAGTTGTATAAGAGGTGTTAGATTCTGACTGTTCTGACTTTCTTTACTGAAAGAAAATAAAAGATTTATGGACCAAAAAAAAAAAAAAAAAAAAAAAAAAAATATTATGTTAATAATTGTTGGCATTATCCATAATTTTTAAGTCCATAAAGTATCTATAGGCTTATTCTGCAGACCTTTGGAACTCAAGAAGCTCTGAGTGAGACCCCTGATATCTGTAATATTGCACTTAAATCAGCTAATCCCTTCCTACAAAGCTCTGACAGGTTACACAGATAATTTAATTTGATAAAATACTGGGATCCACCCAGATTATATCCAGAATGTGTTTTACTCTTTAAAACAAAATTATATTATAAACACTGCTGCAAGGTCAGGTTTGCCTCGGGACCTTGTCCCTTCTGCTCCATTTCATGTTGCACATGCATGATCAAACGTACAGAATGCTGCTCATTCATGAAAATAACTCTACCCAATGTCAGAAAACTAACAAATACACCATATCTGCATCATCACTAAGATGAAACTTTCCAAGACACATTTGACTGTGTTATTTATTGTACCTGATCTTTCAGTATGATGAAAAGGCTCACTAAATATGTTCCTCTTTTATGAAGACTGTTCAACTGTTCCCTTATTCATTTGAGAATTTCTGTGGCTAGCAAGCTATTTCAAGAATAAAGTGTGCCCTTTCTTAGTACTCTGTGGCTTTTGAAAAATCACTGCCTACATATTAAAGTAAGGCCCTTATAGTTTTCAAAACTATGAAGATTTTATTCTTCCCTTGCCATGATAGGGAAGCTGCTCCATGCTATTTGGCAGATGCTTTGTTTTTCACAAAAACACTACAAGACATAAATCTAAATATTGCAGTATGAAGAAAACGGAGTTTTCTAAGAAAGCAACAGTTGTAACTAATTGAGGTGTTTTTTGGGGGGTTGTTCTTTTGTGGTGTAAGATTTTTTTTTATTTTTTTATTTTTTTAAAAAATATAATTTCCTTCCGAGAAATGTTCATGTTTTTGTGTGTTTGTTCTTAATGAGAAATAAAAATATTTTTTAATCTTGGTATTTTATACAAGCTTATCTAAATAAGCCTACCATCAACAAAGATCCTTCAGCAAACAGACTTCTCTACCAAACAAGGAGCCTGGTCACTATGGCATAAATAGACTCATTATTCACTGTAAAATCATTACAGCAAACACCAAGAAAACAATATCTGAGTATCTCATTTGTGGTTATTTATGGCTCTGTGAAGCTTTTTATTTATTTATTTATTTATTTTCTTCAAAGCAATCTTCCCTCCTCTGTTCCAAATCTTTTTGAACTTAGAGGCATTTCCGTCCCATTGGCACTGCAGTTTTACTGTAATACCCTTTAAAAATGAATGGAAAATGATTCATTGTTCCAAGGCTATCGTATTATCAACCTTAGAATGATCAGTTTTCTTCATCTTGTTGACTTGTGAGGTTTTAACAGATTCATTTTAAATATTTTTTTTATTCCAAAATTGTAAAAGCAATTAAAGTTGTTAATTATCATCAATATATTTACTTACTGAATCCCATAACAAATGCAAGCATTTGTAAATAAGTTATTAAAATCTCAGTAACTTTTTCTGTCCAAGTGATACATTTTCTATTCTCATTGAATAAAAAGGAAGGTATATTTCATCTTCATGATGATGACTCATTCAAATGTTTTAATTATCTGCATATGGGACAGTCATTTCTTGGACACTTGAATTCAACCGCATGTCATGGGTATATGTGTATGTGTATAGACAGCAACAGAAAGAACGAGACTTATCAGAGAGAACACAATGATGAAAAGCTGTAAATACACAAAACACAAAATTTAGGAAATTATATATTTAAAGTGGTTTGCATTGCTGATAACGTTACACCCTCCTACACACCAAAACTTAGATAATCAAAAAAAAAAAAAAAAAAAAAAAGGAAAACACATACCTACCAATCCTTTGAGAACAATTTCTTTTAAGTGATTAGCAAGACATGCAGCCAAGTGTAAGACAGAATTTAGTTTGTCAGGAAAGCAATCAAATGCAGGAAGAATAAGGCCACATTCTTTTCCTGCTATTTTCCTATCTTGTTGTTCACTGTGCAATACATAAATGAAGCAGTGTTCCTACAGAACTGCTTAAGATAGAACACTGATTCATAATAAAAGAGATTTATCATTTGAACATTTTTAGATGTCTCATAAGTGTGAAACAAATGATCATGTAAATAAGGTTTGCCTCACCAGTGACTGGATCCTCAGCTGACAATAACTGCATTGCTAGCATGGCCAGCAGACATAGTTGTTCAGTCCCAGCAAGCTGAAATACAACTTTGCAGAATTGGATCCAAAAAAAGAGCAAAAAGTTATTCTTGGGCAGGGGTTTGGGTTGGTAAGGTTCCTGCCATGGGCAGGAACACCTCCCACTAGACCAGGTTGCTCAAAGCCTCATCCAGTCTGGCCTCAAACACTTCCAGGGATGAGGCATCCACAACGTCTCTGGGCAACCTTTTCTTGTGCCTCACCACCCTCTGTGTGAAGAATTTCTAATATCTAATATGAATTGATTCTCTTTTAGTTTTAAACCATTACTCTGTTCTTTCACTATACTCCCTGATAAATAGTTCCTCTCGAGCTTTCTTGAGGTTCATGTTTAGGTACTGGAAGGCTGCAATGTGTTCTCCCCAGAGCCTTCTCATCTCCAGGATGAACAACAACTTTTTCAGCCTGCCTTCATAGGAGAGGTTCTCCACCCCCTTCATCATCTTTGTGGCTCTCCTCTGGACTTGTTCTAATAGAGCCATCTCCTTCTTGTGCTGCAGGCCCCAGGCTGAACGCAGTACTCCAGGTGGGTTCTCACGAGCGCAGAGTTCAGGGGGACAATCACCTCCCTCAGCCTGCTGGCCACACTTTCTTTGATGCAGCCAAGAATACGGTTGGTTTTCTGGGCTGCAAGCACACATGGTCAGCTCATGTTGAGCTTTCCATCAACCAGCAACCCCAGGCCCTTCTCATCAGGGCCGCTTTCAATCCATTCTTCAGTCAGACTCTATTTATGCTTGGGATTGTCCCTGCCCAGGTTCAGGACCTTGCACTTGGCCTTGTTAAACCTCATGAGATTTGCACAGGCCCACCTCTCAAACTTTCCCAGGTCACTCTGAATGTTATCCCTTAGCTCCAGCATGTTTGCTGCACCACACAGCTTTGTATCATCAATAAATTTATTGATGGTGCACTCAATTTCATTGTCCATGTCACAGACAAAGACTTTAAACAGTGTTGGTCCCAATACTGAGCTCTGGGGAACATCACTCATCACTGATCTCCACTTGGAAATTTAGCTGTTGACCACAATTCTTTGAATGTGACCATCCAGCCAGCAATTTTCACATGCTGCAGTGAGTGCTGGAAAAAAATCACTCACATACTAGAGCTTGTCCTATGGGAAGATACCAAAATGCTTATGTGGTTGGAGCAGATGACATATGGAGGGAGGCTGAGAGAATTGTTTCTCATTGTTGTTGTGTTATTTCATTTTTTTTTTTCTTCTGTTCGTTTGTTTGTTTGTTTGTTTTTTTGTTTCAGTCTTAGGAAGAGAAGGCCAGGGGGAAGTTCTTACTGTTGTCTTCAGTTAACTAACAGGAACTTACCAAATAAATAAATAAATAAATAATAAATAATCTAGATCTTTTTTGGAGGTGGAAAGTGAAAGGCTAATAGGCAACAGATGCATGTAGCAACAGTTCAAATCAGGTATTAGATAGAATATTATTCACAATGAGGGGCAGACACCCTCTGAAGGCTTCATCCCTGAAGATACTCGAATCAAACAGAGCCCTAAGTAGCCTGATATAACTGACTCCCTTTTTGCTATGTCACTGTACCACATTATTTCCAAAATTATTTTCTGATCTAAATCACTTTAAGATTTCTAACTGTGATTTTGGCTTTCTAACCTTACGTATTTTTTTATGTTTGTAGGTGACCTCAAGGAGTGTTTAGCTACAGTTATTACCGTCAAGAGAACATTCTGTAGTTTTGGCTCTTTTTCCTGTGTACTGTATGTAGGCCTGTGATAGCAGATCTCACAGTGAAGAAGTAACATTTGTTTCAGACCTTAATGATAAACCTTCAACACTTGCAACTACATGAAGTTCACCAGTCCTTAGGCATGAAAGTTATTTTGGCTAAAATAGATGTAAAAGAAGGAAAAGATGACTTACACTGGAGAAGACAGTTAAGAGAAGGGGGAGGAACACCATTTTCCGGGAAGGATCTAAATTATCTTCATAGTTGTGAATTCTTCAAATAATTAATTATTTACTTTCAGCACAGAGTGAAGTTCCAACACACCTTTGAGGAACAAGATGGGGACATCACGGATATTTTCTACAGACTAATTTCTAATAAACTCTCAAACATTTTTACACTAGCTTAGAGGGTTAATTCACACATATAACATTAGAGAATGCTATTTTGGACATTGACTCTAAAGCTGGATTTACAACACAAAGTGAGCAATGATGGAGATTTTTCTGTGGAGTGATTCATTTGCTTTCAAAGTTAAAAGGGCTTTCTACTGACCATTGATGTTCATTTAATTGATGTTCAAACTAGAAACCTCACAAATGAATGTCATTATTGTTATATGCACTTGAAGTTCTCATCTAAGTCTATTTAGAGCATCTAGAAGAAGGATAAATTCTTTCTTTCCATTTCCCTGCAAACTCCTACATTATCAATGTCATATTCTGAGCGATATAAAGCGATATAAATCAAGACTGCAATTGAAATAAAAGGTGTGCAATACCCACCTTATATAACTGATCTGAATAGAAATTCTCTGTCCTAGCTGTATGTGTATGTGCACTAGCTGAAAGGAGAGGTCAGTAATATATACATGGAAGCAGAGGAACAGAAGGCCTGTTTGGCTGCTGGTTGATTGGTTGGTGTGGTTTGTTTGTTTTCTGTTTGTTTCTTTCTTTTCCCAACACAGTGGTGTCTCATGCTGGCATAAACTGAGCAACAAGTACAAAGCCAGACAAGATGGAAAAAAGGACAGCAAGGTTTAGCAAAGGATCTCTGATCAAGGTAACATATAAGAAATATAAGGACTGATATTTATTTTCAGCTAACTAACTCTTTCTCCATTCACCAGACAGGAGGAAATAAGTGTGGAGATATTTCCACAACTGTTGGAAATAAGAGCAGTTTTCTCCACTAGCAGCTCTTCCCTCTGGAAAAAGGAAAATGGCACCTTCCGGAGATATATCTGATATTTTCAGGGAAGTCTTGGAGGGTCAGGTATGAAAGGGAGCATACACAATGATCTGTGACTAAGGAGGTACAGGACATTGGGAACACAGATCTGAACTAAAAACTAAGCGTGAAACTAAAAATTAAGTTTAAAAATTAAGTGTAAAACTAAAGATTTCCAACTTTGGACTTCCTGCAGTCCAGGAAGACATTGACCAAAACCACTTGTTAGTCTGGGAATAGATGGGATGCAAAATACTTCCCTAGAACATAGTGGCTGGGATTGGGAAAGGGTCAACTGCCTTCTCCTCCCCTGGGTGGTTTTCTCTACTTAGGAAGGTCCATTATACTGTTTTACATTCTGGTATAATGTAGCTTCACAACTATTGCAGTCTTTTGACAATCACATTTCAGTAAAGAGAAAAAAGGATAACAGGGATAACAGTTGTACCACAAGGATCCAACTAGTTCAATGTCCTACCACAATTTATGGAAGACAGTGGGGGGAATAAAAGATACACACAATGTTTTTTCCTCTCTCAAGGTATGTTTACTAGATAAGTTGTGGGAGAACTAGCTTAAGGCATTTTATGCTTAGAAACTTTTCATAGGATTTTTTATTCTCACAGTAATTTCTCTGCTAAGGGTCACTATAAGATAGAGCTAATTTATCTCCAGAAAGAGACTATATTCAATAGTTTTTTTTTTTTTTTTTTTTTTTTTTTTAATCAATATATAGCTCTCCAGATTTTCACTGTTCCTTAAATGTTCTTCAAACTAAAACAGACACATATGTGTAAGTATATTTAATATTGAAAATAATTTTTGTACCTTGTCCTTATTTATGTTTAAAAATAAGGAAATACTAAAATATTATTATTCATGGATTTTATTATTATTAATGAAAATAATTTGCATTTCTGATAGATTAAAACAACAACAAAACTTTCTTTTAGAAAATTATACATTTGAAGTCAAAAGCAAACGTACTAAGAAAATGAAACAAGAAAAAAATGTGGAAGAACAAACATAACTTTCTGACACATACTGACTTTTTGTTATGGCTTTGATGGAAGATTTTCAGTCAGCCCTATGGACAGCTCACTGATGATGACTGCTGTTCTTGTATATTTTCAGAGGAAAAAAAATGAAGACAAAAGAATATATCATCTACAATTAGATGAGTTTGTGGGGAGGCACACAGGGATTATAGAGTTTTTCCAGAGACACACAGAAGTAGCAGTTACATATTTCAATTTGTGCTTTAGATTTGTCAGTCTGTACTATACTCAGAGAGCAGTATTTCTCACAAATTTTAAACTTTCATTCAGTTTGCCTTAACTATAGTAAAATCAGCTTTGAAACATACTCTTGGTATAATTTTCTGTGGAAGAAAACAATGCTTACAAAGAACAGACTGCAATACATGGTAAGAGGTAATAAATTTGAATTGCAGAAAGAAGATCCAGTCCCAATGCTAGGAAAACCTTTCTGATAGTAAAAATAGTGAGGTTCTAAAATACATTGCCTCGAGAGAGGTCATATATAATCTTTTTGTAAAAACAAACAAACAAAACAAAACAAAACAAAACGTATTCTCCTTGGCTTTTAAGACTAGATTACACATGCATTTGTCATGAATGAAGCCTATGCTAGTTTTGCTTTAAGAACAATAATTTGAGCTAGGGATCAAGCCAACTATTAAGCAGTATGAAAGATCAGAATATAGGTCCTGGCTGTGGTTTAATTAGTATCAATTTTGTGCCTTGGTCTTGAAATTCTGTTAAAAAATGTTCACAGAAAAATTATCGCATATATACTATGAGAAAGTATTTTGAATTTTGCTTTATTTGTTATATGTGACATAAGATATAATAAAGTGTGTGTGTGTGTATGTGTGTGTGTTGTTACAATATAGTGATTAAATTGCTACACATGATTTGCTACACATGTAGCAAATGTGTAGCAAAATGTGTAGCATTGCTACACGTGATAATTTCACGTTTGGTGAAATTATAAATCAAAACTTGCAATTGGATGACCAAAGGTATCAGCATGTGCATTCAGCTATGCAAAAGCATTTATAAATTTAGAAGCACAGGATCATTAGATTTGCCTGTGTTTCAGAACAAAAAAAAAAAAAAAAAAAAAAAAAAAAAAACTATCAAAAAAAAGACGTGATGATTTGCTCTCCCTCAAGAACAGAAAGAACAAGGACAGAAACAATTAAACTGTTGACTGATAGCATGATCAACTGGATAATTATACCCAAATTGCTTTCATGTTCTGTTAAAGAAACCTTTGCTTTGATAGGCAATTGTAGCTTGGTTTCCAATGTTCTGTATCAAAATTCCTACTTGAGGCTATGAAGAGGTTCAGTTCGTGAGCTCACTGCCTGGCCTTCTTTCCATAAGTAGCATAGGAGTAACCTATGGTGTGTTCCATGTTTGTTATTTGTGATTACATTTTGAACAGAAGAAAAGACTTTGGTTACTAAGGCAGGAACAGTGAAGGATGACTGCCTCATGAAAATAATCTGCCTGTTTTCCCAGAAGGTTGCTAACAGCTTTTATATTGCTCCACATGTATGTGTCATCTCTAAAACAGCAATTCATTTACTTTTCTCTCAAGAATGAATGCACTGTAGCAGGAAATATATAAGGAAAATCTGAAGGGAAAGCAAATCAATCTTATCTTCAGCCTACAAGCAATATTATACACTAACAGGGAGCAGACAGGACTTGTCCAACATTACTGCTTGCTAAAGAGGAAGGTATTGATTTGTGTTTGCCTTTTTACAACAGTAAAGAGTCTATAGCACTTTCACACATCATAGGATAAGGCCTATGGGGAATCAAAAAGCAATATACAAACCTCAAAAGGCTGGTAGCTCTGATTTGTGCAAGCTTTGAGCATCATGAGTGCTTATTTAAAGTTTTTTTTTCTCCATCATCCATCTTCCTTCAAACCAACAGAAATTTTCTTCTGTGATTGTCCTTCTAAAAACCTCTTCTCAACTGATATG
This sequence comes from Oxyura jamaicensis, assembly GCF_011077185.1. Classification (NCBI taxonomy): domain Eukaryota; kingdom Metazoa; phylum Chordata; class Aves; order Anseriformes; family Anatidae; genus Oxyura; species Oxyura jamaicensis. The sequence goes on from NC_048893.1 coordinate 168,565,416, forward strand.
TTTTCACTGTCTAACCAGTCTCATTCATCCTTGCTGCTCTATGAGATTAGACTACATTGAAAATGATCCTAGTAAACATTCCTACAATGTGAGCAAAGTTTTTATGCTGCAACATTATGGAAAGTCTCCATCTATCAAGTTTTATGTTTAGCTGAAAAGTATTCATCTGTCACTGCATGCAGAATTACATGTTATGGCCATGAAGTAAGAAAGCCATTAATCAGGTTTATGGAATTCACCAGTATACTTTAAATTGTAGAATGTAATGTAATATTTGTTAAAAGAAACTGCAGTTCGAAGATTAATATAAATTTTTGTCTGATGAGCAAATATAAGAATATGTGAAAAAAAATAAAGAAAACATTTGTTAATTAACAACTTAGCTATGGGATAGTCATGCCATAGCTGAGAAGCTAACGTTTTAGAGAAAATAGAAATTTTGCAATCTTTATTCTTATTCATTTTTCAAAACTACTTTTTGGAAAATCGCTTTCTATATTTTAGCAAAATTTAGCTTTAAAGTAGGAAGAAGTAGAACAAAGTAGTTATAGTAGTAGGAAGAAGTGGAACAAAGGAATATGGGTAATACTCGGTCATATTATCAGCCACAAAAGCAAATTAAATTATCTGTATCTGAGAAACATTATCAGTGTAACAATTTGTATTTTACTCTTTGGATCAGTTCATGGAAAAGAAATGTCAGGTTTATTTTCCTCATTTCCCTAAAAATGACAAGTATTGACTGATTTTCTAGATGTCTTAAAGCATTCTGTCCATACTTCAGCTGGCCAGGCTGCCACATATTCCTATAAAATCCAGAATTTGAAAGATGTCAGAATTTAAGGGAAACCCACCTCCCATTCTGCAGCTGCTGAATGCCAGATGGTGTATTCTAAGGCACCTAACATGACATTGAAGACCTATGTTTAAGAATTGAATTCTACCTAAGGTAACTAATTAAGGGAGAGCTGAATTGTTCTCTAAGCTTGAGGCAAAATTCAGTTGTCCTACGAACATATTATTTTAGGCATTGTGGGATGTCCCACATGGTCTCTAGTGGTCACTCCAGTAAATTGAAGGTTTTATCAAAGTCTTGAGTCACATGTGATAGCCTAAATAGGTGCATGTCTCATAATATCCCCTGAATGTATTATATGACACTAATCACCTACATTAAGATAATGGAATCCTACCCTTACTGTTCTGAACTGGCAGCTAAAAGTCAGGCATATTCCTCAGGGTGTCCCAAGTAGCAATAGATTCCTGTTTGGTCAACCGAATTGAATTTCTGTATACCTTCTTCTATTTGTTCTGTTTTTGCTATCAGGAAACTACAGCATTGATCTCATGGGTTTCATGAGATAATACCATAGATGTGTGACATAACAACTGAAAGTCAAGGCTCAGAAAACTAATGTATGGATGAATGGGTGTATGTGTGTGAACAGAAAAACAAAAGCAGCAAACTGAACTTGCTTGCCATGAATCCCACTAGCATGTGATTTACTCCAGCAAATATTTACCTTTTTGTCCATAAGGGATGCTATTATTGATATCTACAGAGAGACAGCTTAAGTAAGTCACCCACAGATAGTATTCCGGGAAAGTTTTCCAGGCTCACATTGGAATCACACTACACAAGTCCAAGGTCAATAAGAGTATACATATATATACATGAAGTTTGCAGGTAATAAAACTACCGTAATTCAATTAATATCAGCTCATCTTTACATCTGAAGCATGGGCCCTACCAATGCATGCTGCTGCACTGAGTAATCAGATGTAGCAAAAAAACCTGGAGGTATTTAAGAGATGTGTGAATATGGCACTAAGGAACATACTTCAGTGATGGGACTTGGTAGGTCAAGCTGATGGTTGGACTTGATGACAGTAAGGCTCTTTTTCAGGCTAAATGGCTCTATGATTTTATGGTTCTATACATGCATGGTATAAGTCAGAGTGGAATGAGGCACAGAATTCAGAATTTTAGGTATGGTTTCTCCTAAGTGTGAAAGTAGATGAAAGCAAATTATCCCCTCATTACACTCTTAGTTATATACCCAGAGAACATCTAGGCATATGCAAATATTTTCTTGTCGGTTGTTTCATAGAAGATAGGGAGATTAGATTAAAACCTACATTTCTTTACTTGTTAATAGGATTCATACCATCTATTAAACATAACCCTTGTTAACTCTGAGGTACAGAGCACTTCACTGTATTCTCAAGGTTCAGAAGTTCTGTGTGTTTCAAATCAAGAATGCTTGTCTTTGGTTTGTCTACATTTCTGAAAAGATGGCTGTAAAACACATTTTGATCTTGCAACTTTGATAAAGTGAACTGGTCTATTTGACTGATACTTCATGTAAAAACACTAGGTCACAGTTCTTTCAGTCTGTGATGCTATTGCAACAGCTGCTACTGCTAACAGCTAAATTTGTGTTCCATGATTATTATAATGTAGTGGTTTTACTGTGCTAGGCAGCTGAACACCACAACTGCTCTCTCACTCCCCCTCCTCAGATGAGGAGGGGAAGAAGTAAAGGAAAGAACAACTCACGGGTAAGATAAGGATAATTTAATTAAATAGAAAAAATATTATTAAGGAAATATTATTATTAATTAAACAATTTAACTAAAGGGAAAAAAGGGAAAGGGGAAAAGGGAAGAGGAAAAGGAAATAAAACAAAACAAGTAAAGGCTATGTGGAAGTGCAGAGGAAAGAAATTACTCTCTACTTCCCACAAATGAGCGATGCTTGACCACGTCCTTGAAGCAGGGCCTCAACGCACATAGCCAGTGTTTGGGAGGAGGAAAGACGTTTTTGCAACGAGAGCCCACCCCTCCCCTCTTCTTCCTTTTTCCACCTTTTATTGCTGAGTGTGACATCATATGGTATGGAATATCCCTTTGGTTGGTTGAGGTCAGCTGCCCTGGTGATGTTTCTTTCTCACTTTTTTGTCCACCCCCTAGGAGGGTTAGAGAGAGTCCTGATGCTGTCCCAGCACTTCTCAGCAGCAGACACAACACTGGTGTGATACCACTGCTGTCCTAGCTACAAGTGCAGAGCACAGCTCTGTATGGGCTGCTGCAGGGAAAGTTAACATCCCAGCCAGACCCAGTACATATAAAAAACAGACTTTACAGTAACACATACACAAACAAACACACACAAAAGAATTGGAAAAACACTTTGATTTGTTGATTTGTTGTGTTGATGTAATTGGATTATAACAGGGGAAATGCTTTTTTTTTTTTCTTTTTTTTTTCTTTTTTTTTTTTTTTTTTTTTAGTAATGTTAATTTAAAATGTAGAGTTTTAATGTCTCTTTTGACATTCCTGTTGTAAATGAACCATCTTATAAGGCTGTGATTTTAGGTTTCTAAGCATCTTGTAAAAGAGGGTACTCTTATTCTCCCCATCTTACAGATTTGTAGACAGCAGCAACAATTGGTGCGGTGACCTGCCAAGTGTAGGGTCAGCTCTCTCTGTATTGCTACTATAAGCCATTTTGAAAGATTAGTAATTTTCTGTGTTGGAGTTTTCTGCATCTATTATACATGGAAACTGCTCACTAATAGCGTTTTCACCAGCTGAGACAACCAAAGAGCTCCCTTTGCAATTTAGTGGGTGACTTCTCATGACTATGACAGTCACAAGTTAATCTCCTGTGGGAGTTCTGTTTTCCTTACTTCCTGCAGCAGTTTAAATACAAGTAATCAAAAAAGGCTAGGAAACATTAGCAAAGGTTCAGAAAGTATCTTCCAGTGTCCTTCATTTTTGGCTGTGTCACTAGCAGGCTGCGTACCCATTAAATTTCCTTTGTAAAACACAACTCTAAACATGTCAGAGGAAATTTGCCACACTAAATCTAAAATGCACACCGTTAGTTACTTTCTCTGAATGCTAACTAGGTAGCTAACTAACCATGCTATTCCATGTTGATATAGTGCCACAGTTGAATTCTAAGCATTACATCCCCTAAAACAACCATATCTATTTATAGAGGTCAACTAACCATATGATAATTAATATGAAGTATGTTCTCTTCTAGTGTAAGTCTAAGAATATGTAGTGACTGTAGTGTTTGTGCAGCATCTTTAAGATAATAATAATGTTTCCTATCAGGATCAAAGATAAAATTTGGAATCCAAATATCTTCAAAATAATGGAAAAATTTGCCACCAAATTCAAAACTACAGAAGTGAATAATATCTTACAGCGTTAGTTGAGGTTTGGCTCTAGTTTCTTTTAATTCTTAATAAAAAATCATGAGGCTAGCTGTCTTCCTGGGTTTTTGACCAAAAAGAAACATGACTTCTTTGAACTTTCACATTGTGACATATATAGCACTGCTATTTTCCCAAACACCAATATCTTTCTGAGTTCATCTAATTTGTAGATAAAGATGTCTAATTATAACTTTAAGTGATTTTTGACTTACTGAAGAAGTTTCTCCTAGATGCACTACTTCAATGCAGGGTACAATTTCTCATAGAATCATAGAATCATAAAATGATTCTATGAATCATTCAATTCTGAATGATTCTCCAAGAGAAATGGAAAAACAGCTGTTGATTGACAGCAGTTTTTTTTTCCCTTTGTTTATGAGTCAAATCAAATCAGTTTCCAGTTTAATTATAAATCCTTTTAAATAAGCATATACCATATATTTTGAAGCAATAATAACATTAAAAGATAATAAACTGCATCATAGGTGTCAGATTTCAGAGGTAAAATACCTGGGAAAAATAAATAAATAATAAAAAAGACATAAATCTTATTCAAATAGATAATTTTGTGCACAAATGAGTAAAGATTTAAAAAATAAGAATAAAAATAAAAATAAATGCTGTAAAGTTATAACTTTGTACAAATCAGTACTGCAGACTTCCACTTCAGTGTCAATGAAGTGACAGTAATGCGTACAATTTATTTTTTTCTTCTTCTTGTTACTTCCTCCTGCACATTCTGCACATTATCAACTATAATAAAAGAACTGAACTTTTCTTTATATCTGTATAACCTCTTCAACTACTTAATGTCATTAACAGTTGCAGTTGCTGAGGTAAATACAACTAGATTTCATTTTTTTTTATTTATTTTATTTTTATTTTTCATTTTTTCCAGAAATGAAGTTTAAGAAACATGACAGAAACAAGACAAAGAACCATAATCAGTGTTCAGATTCTTATTTTATGATTTCTCAAGTGATTTGACTTGTTAAAGTAATAAGTGTTATTATATTTATGGCTACTTTCTCTTCTGCTTTATACTGGTTTAAACATGGAGTACTTACAAAATAACAGGAATAAATTTTGCTGGAGTAAACTATACACTCTTACCTCCACACTCTATTATTGCATTTCAGTATGTCTGGGAATGAAGCCAAACAGGCACTAAAGAAGAAGTTTCAGAATACATCAACCCATCTTCTCTGTAACACATAGGTCTCTGAACACATCACTCTATGCACTTCTATGTGCCCTGCCTTCCTGCTGAATACAGGATACAATTTATGGTTTATCTCAATATTCAGAGCCTTCCATAGAAAAGGACCAAGCTTTTCTTTCCAGAAATCATTATCTCCCTTGACAGCTGTTACAATCCAATGAAACTATCGTTTTCTTTTAAGAAGCAAAGGCTTGCAAGCATGAAACAGAAAAGATGCATATATATATTATCTATCTATTTATTTCTTTATTTATATTTTTGCAAGAGCTGCCCGATGATCAAGGAACTCTCTTTGACAGCTGCTATGAGCTTATGAAATGAGCTCGTTTCATAGCTTTCAGATTTAAATGCAAAATTAATTTCTTCCACTCTAGTTTTCTCTAAAAAGTCCTTCCTGTTTCATGACCCAGGTTAGTTTTCTTATTGTTGTAGTGGGAATTTAGAGGACAAACAAGTACCCAAACAGACCCTTGGCTCAGTCTCTCATCTTTTTCTCATCCCATCCACTCTCATGGAGATTTTCTAAGCACAGTGGTATAGAAGCTTTGTGTTACTTTTCTTCTACTCTTCTCATTTCAACTGGAAATTGTAGAGACATGTCCATGCTGGCCTATTTATTTAATTACATCTCTTTTTGCTAGTCCTAGATCCTTAAAGCATGTGGATCCTGGTAGACTAGATGGCTGGAGGCTACCTTGGCCATGTTCACATGAAATGGCTGCAAAAAATTATTAAGCAGGATCTATTACCTTCTGTACAGATCTACATAACTAGTACTTCCTGATCCAAGCCTGGTTTATCTGTTACTTTGCTGAACCAAAAAGGATGAGTGCCCGCTAATTCACTGATCACTGCCCTAGATTCAATGTTGGCTGACAGATCAGGCCCAAAGGTACATGGGACTTCATCAGGCTGGTGGTGACCTAGTCACTACTAGGGTTTCATAGGGCTCCATTTTGGTGCCAGTTCTCTTCAACATTTTTATAAATGATCTGGATGCAGGACTTGAATGCATACTAAGCAAGTTTGCATGTGATACTAAATTAGGCAGAGGCATTTACTCCCTTGAGGGTGGAGAGGCTTTGCAGGGAGATCTTTACAAATCCCTGTTAGAGGGCAGCTACTAATTTCATGGAGTTTAACAAGAATAAGTGTCGGATATTGCACCTAGGATGGGGCAACACTGGAAAAATGTAAAGACTGGGGGATGAGAGGGTGTAGAGCAGCCCCATGAAAAGGGATCTGGGGGTTCTGGTTTACAGCAGGCTGAATATGAGTCAACAGTGTGCCCTGGCAGCCAAAAGGTCCAACTGTATCCTGGGGTGCATCAAGCATATCTTTTGTCTCTTTCTACAGACAGTCCACCAACTGGTGTAGCAGCCCTCACTGGATGTCCTGGTTGGGTTGGGATAGAGTCAATTTACTTCATAGTAGCTCATATGGTGCTGTTTTGGATTTGTAACAAAAATAATGCTGATAACACAATAGCTGTTGCTGAACAGTGCTTGCATTAAGTCAAGGTATTTTCTGTTTTGCAAGCTGTCTGCTAGTGAGTAGGCTAGAGGTGTGCAAGGATCTGGGGAGGACTTATCCAGGACAACTGACCAGGACAGCTGACCCAGCCTGATCAAGGGTTATATTCCACACCATATGAAATCATGCTGAACAATAAAACTGGGGAGTTGGCCAATGGAGTTGCTGTTTCCTGTGGACTGTCTGGGCACCAGTCAGCTGGTGGTGAGCAATTGAATTGTTCATCACACACATAAAAAGCACCCTGAATCTTATACAGTTTTTATTCTTGCTGTTATCTGGGGATTTGAGGTCAGGGGAGTTTGTATTCCTATTTTTCACTTTTTTTTTTTTTTTTTCCTAGTGTATTGCAAAGCACAACCATATTTTATTTCTCAAATTCATTATCTCCCAGGAGATAATACACAAAAATAAAATTATTTGTAATAATATGAGCTACAAATTATTTTGAATCATTAAAAAAAAAAAATATTAAAAACAGGAGATTGTTAATCAAGTCTGCACAGCTTAAATTTGGACTGACAGAACCAGTATAATGTAAAAAAAACTTTTATTTTTTCCTCTGATTTGGATAGGCTTATCACTAGGGTGTTTTTGTTTGATTGATTGATTGATTGAGATCTGAAAAAAAAAAAAAGAAAAAAAAAAGAAAAAAAGAAACTAAAGAACACATTTTATAAATATATTCCTGGCTTGTTTGATTAGTATTGACTTTGAACAGCTAAAGGATCTTCAACAATCAAAGTCATTTATTTAACAGATAGGTCATGATTTATATTGTTATTCTTGGATAATTCAAAGTTTATCTTATTAATAGATAAAATGGATGTTACCTAAAAATTCTTAATCATTACAAAATGTGTCTTTGTAAGGTTCCATTTTTTGTTTGATTGTTTGGGGGAGGGAGGGGGTTAGGTCAGTAATCTTTTCCTGTGTTATTTTCCAGCCATCTACATCATGAGATCCACAGAAGGTGATGTTTGTCAATCAAAATGATGTAGTGAAAATAAGCAACTATTTCATTTGTTAAATATAACCAAAATAATAATAATAATCCTGTAAGAGTCAAACTGTCATTTAAGAGACTTGTTTAAATATATGCAGGTAAGGCCATGATGTAAGTTCAAAAGACATCAAGGTTGCTGGCAACATGTTATTTATGGGACTGGTATCCTGCAACATACACTGATGCTAGAAAATCACAACTTTTGTTCATCTTGACTTATCTTGTCACAAGATGATCACTTTTAATCATCTTTTATCATTTAATTATCTATAGCTTTGAATGATAATTAACCAAGACATTCCAATATTATAGGGTCCCCATATATGAGAATGGAGGTTTTATATTATATTTAATTTCTCTGTATGGAAGAGTATGGCAGTAAATTGCTTACAGAGTATTTATCTAATAGTTTTACATTACAGTGGGACAAAAATGAAAAACTGTTACTCCGTTTCATAAGTGTTTAATAACCTATTGTTTCCTCTGGTATTTACAGCCATGCTCCATGATATCAGTTGTTCATATAAACAGAACTGTAGAGGACTAAGGTTTGATTTTCTAGCACTTCACTCTGCTCTAAATCAAAAACAAGTCACACCAGGCATAAAGGGTGGCCTATGAAGGAAACAGGTAAAATGTTTTTTGTTTGTTTGTTTATTTTTTTCTTTCCTTTTATTTTTCTGCATTGCATTTTCACTAGAATGAAAATAAATAAATAAATAAATAAATAAATAAATAAATAAATTCCATTCTATCTCTGTTCACAAAAATTATCAAGAGGAACAGGATTCTTCCTCTTTAGGAAAGAGGCAGCATAAGATGGTATCATGTAGATTATGTGTAGATTGTGTACACTCTTTTTCTTACTTGGCAGAACATTTTATTATACTAGATATGAAAGGAAACATAACTGAATGATTATACTCAAATGAATTTTCCTCTATCAACATTACACTCCCATGGGAGCCACGGGTAGTTTTATAGGTTTTTCAAATGGAGCTCATGATAGTACCCAAGACATAGCTTCAAAGAAAAAATCCTGCCTAAATTTGAGAGGTCCCAACAGAGAACCTGCATACCTAAGCTCCTTTTCAGAGTCTGAGGTTTAACCATAAATGTGGTGAAAAGGAAAAATCTAATATGAGGTTGTGGTGGTTTTACATTGGCAGGCAGCTGAACTCCACTCTCTCACTCCTTCTCCACAAAGTAAGAGGGGGAGAAAATATGACAAAAATGGGCTCAAGGGTTGAGGTAATGACAGGGAGATCACTTACCAGTTCCTGTCATAAGGAAAACAGACTCAGCATAGGGAGATTAGCATAATTTATTTCCTATTACTAACAGGCTAGAGCAGTGAGAACTAAAACCAAACTAAAAACAACTTCACACCCATCCACCATCAGTTCTCCTTGAGTGGTGTGGAGGAATGGGGATTGAAGGTTGCAGTCCAGAACACTTTGTCATCTGCTGCTCCTTCACAGTCACTCTTTTCCCCTGCTTCAGCATGGGGAATGCTGAATCTCCTACAGGGGGAATGCTGAATCTCCTACAGGATGCCATCCTTCCTGAACTGATCGTGTGTGTGCTTCCCACAGGCAGCAGATCTTCAAGAACTGCTTCAAGTGTCCCTCACAGGCAGCAGCTCCCCCCAGACCCCCTGCTCCTGCGTGGGCTCCTCTCCACAGGCTGCAGCTCCGGCCTGGGGCCTGCTCCTGCGGGGGCTCTCCACGGGCCGCAGCCTGCTCCAGGCCACATCCACCTGCTCCACTGGGGGCTCCTCCACGGGCTGCAGCATGGAGATCTGCTCCATGTGGGACCCATGGGCTGCAGGGGGACAGCCTCCTCCACCAGGGGCCTCTCCACAGGCCGCAGGGGAACTGCTGCTGAGTGCCTGGAGCACTTCCTGCCCTCCTTCACTGACCCTGGTGTCTGAAGGGCTGGTTCTCACTCTCCCAGCTGCTGTTTTGCAGCAGATTATTTTTCCCTTCCTTCACTCTGCTGTCCTGGAGGCCCAGCCAGCACTGCTCCTTGTCTTGGTTCTGGCCAGCAGCTAGTCCCTTTTGGAGCCGGCTGGAGCTGGCTCTGATCTGACATGGGACAGCTTCTGGGTGCTGGTCACAGAGGCTGTCTCTGCAGCCCCCTGTAATAGGTTTATGTGACAATGTTTTGGTACTGGAAGGCCACAGGGGTGGCTTCTGCAAGAAGAATCTAGAAGCTTCCTCATGTTAGATAAGGGCCCTGCCACTGGTCAAAGCCAAGCCAATAAGAGATGCTGTTTGTGCCTCTGTGAGAGCAGATTTACGAAAGGAAAACAACAACAGCAACAACAACAACAAAAAACACTGCTGCAGAACAGCAGCTGGGAGAGAGAGAGGAGTGAGAAACTGTTGTTGGAAAGGGAAACGGACCGGAGTAACGATGCAACCTCGATGCGAGTATAATCGTCCTCCTTTATTGCAGGTTCTCACAGAGTATATATAGGCAACTAACTACAGCATGTGCCGATAACAACTTATAATTGGTCTAGCTTCTCCATGCACTTGTCTCTAGCTTGTTTCCTCATTATCTCTAATACAAGGACATGGGAAGCAGGGCAAAGCCACCTGCGAATTCCTTTCCCACAATTCCCCCTTTTTATTTACAATCAACCAAATGCTTTCTATATATTTTCTATCAAACACTGCAAACATTACAATAACCAACAGGGCAAAAATCACATACAATTATGATTGTAAAGTAGCATGCCTACTAGAATCTACATCAATCAACAAGTCACTAAGCACTAGGGATGGTGCTTTGCCGCGATGCTACTTCTCACTCACACAGCACAATCACACACTCACACAAAGAGGCCTCTTTCACTTTTCATTCATACCACAAGAAAATATCACTTAAGGTAATTTGTCCACGGCTTCAGGAGGTCCATGTCTACTCCTGTGGTGAGCGGCTGAGAGTGGAGACCCCTCCGAGGAAAATGCTCGGGGTGCACCTAGGGGTGTCCGTTCCACAGTCAATCCCACAGCCGAGCAGAGCTGCTCCTGGCACAAGGAACGATGCTATTAGAGTTTTGTATAATTACACCAAAAGAGATGCATTGCAATAAGGAGCAGGTGTGACATTGACAATTTGTTTCATGGTTTGGTTTTTGCCCATGTAATTGAACCTTACACATGATGTGGCTGTTATACTTCCCAGGATATCTAATTCTTGTGGCTCTAGGGGCGCTCGCAGCAAGTAGACAGTCCAATCTTTGTTATCTGCCAGGATCCCCACCAGACGTGTCGTAAAGGGGTCGTTAGCACTAAGCCAGGGACAGGCACATCGCTTCTTGTCCTGTCATGTTGGTGAGGGTGACCCCGATGTTGTGGCATGGTTGGATGGAGACCCAGGGCTGGCAATAACCGATGACAGCGGCGATTGTGAGGAGAAGGCCAACCATGGCCTTACCCCCGTGCTGGTACCCATCTCGGTCCGTGACCTGTGGAGACACAAGCATACCCTCGACCCCAAGTTATTAGAGGCTGGGGTCCCTCCCAAAGACCTGTATTTAAATTTGTTACCATCACTAAGGCCTGCTCTGATTCTGGCACCCGTGGCAGTGCGGAATTCATACTTATGTAATGTTTTACTATGGGTGGCACCTCTTTGTGAGGAAAGGGTAATGCTAGGTGATTTATTATGTAAAGTGCCTTTCCCAACCTGTTCTGTGGTGTTTCCTGGGTGTCTACTGAGGCAGTAACTGGTCGTCTCTGTGTGGAGCAACTGGCAGTCCAAAGGCTTAGCTGTAGAATAAGTTATCATCATGGTATGAGTGACAGCTTCTCTCCCCTCTTTCTTTGGCTATTTCAGTCAATAATGATAAAGTGTATTATGTTTCTCTGTATCACTGAATAAGTCCTTAATGATAGCCAAGACTTCAGTGCACTAAGTACTGTATCACTGTTACAAGAAGGAAAGCAGGAATACACCATTGTTAAGAAAAATCTTGGGTGGCAAAGTCCTTTTTCACTGCCCATTTCCTGAATATACTTTTTAAAGGAAATATTTAAAATTAGAAGAGTAAAGTTCCACCCTCATATTACATGGATTACTACAGCCGTGTAGGTCATAGCAAAAAAGAATTTTGAACACTGGACAAAGCTTAACACAATACTTTGATTTCCAAAGAGATTTCCAAAATACATCTGCAGCAGTTCATCTTTTTTTTTTTTTTTTTTTTTTTTTTGAGGGTTTCTGCAGAAAACTGACTTTTCTGAAATTCTAAAAAAATACTCTTTAATATCACAGATATTCAAAGGACATATATGTGTCCAAAACTCAGAAGTCTGTATACTTGAGATTCTACCATATCTTTAAAATCCCTCTGGATTCCTTCAGGAAAAGATATAGCAATGTGAGAACTAACGTTAATGAAACAGTAAGAAAACACTAAAAGATTCCAAACTTTGAATATAAAGATTGACTGGACCGTTATCAACAGGAAAAGAAAGACTTTTTCAAAACTGCATAGTAAGAAAATTCTGTAAAAATCCTTGGAGAACAGTCTATCACTATTAATGCACCCTTAATATATCTTAATATATAAAAATAGATAAATAGAGATATATAAAAAAATATATCTCTAAAAATAGTGCTGAACACAAAAACAAATGTTGTATATTATTTGAGATAGTTATGAAGTTTTAGAGGTAGATGACTAATTCATTTATTTGGGAGAATTACCACTACAGCTATTGATGTAAACAGTATTACATTTTACCTATATAGTGTTCATATCTGTGCAAGAGTGCAGAGAGCAGGAAGAACATTTCTCACCTAACAGCAACTATATTAAATCAATGTCTTTGGTCTGCATCAGTTCTCCTAGAAACGGGGGCAAGGGGAAGAAAATTAGTAAGGCAAGACAAATCAACCCCATTTGTGTATGTAGATAAGTAAGAGGCAAAATGCACCAGCCAATTTATACACTAAGGGTGACTCACTGCACAATCCTCAGGACATGGCTAGATCAGATGGGTAATACCCAAACACTCTATAGGCTGAAAATGAAACATCAGAAATCCTGTACAGCAGTTCCCATGATGTGAATTCAGTCATCTTGCCTTAAGTATTCACAACGGTGCTGTGCTGTTGCAAAAACACTTTTGTTCCTGTTCTCCATGTCCATCAGATCTGGAGGTTCCATTAAGAAGAAAAGCAGTAACTAATAGCAGCGCAAGGCTTTGTCACTAGTGAACAGAGTATGTTAACTGGCTAACACTTGTGAAGTGTTAGTTGTTCCAAACCGTAACCATTTCAGAAACAGCGTCACCACCAGAACCTGACGGTATTCAAAGCATCTGTTAATACACAAATGGAATCAGAATTTTTCTATCCTTTAGGTAGTCTTCAAATTTCTCAAGGTACCACTGGTGGTGTTGCTTTGCCTGAGAGCCCAAGATAAAAAGTGTACACAACGCAAATGCAAGGCTTTTGATGGTGCAGCAGGCAAGGGCAAACCCAAACCATTCCAGGATCTCTCCAAAAAAGTTGGCTCCACACTCAAACATTCCTCCTCTTGGTATCTTGTAACCAGTTTCCCCTGGTTTTCTCTCTCTTTTTTTTTTTTTTTTTTTTTTTTTTTGCCTCTTTTTTTTTTTTTTTTTTTTTTTTCATTTTTTTTATTTTTTTTAATTTTTTCTTTCTATTTTTTCATTTTTTTCATTTTTTTTTCTATTTTTTCTTTTTTCTTTTTCTTTTTTTCCTTTTTATATTTTTCCTGTTTCTTTCCATTTTTTTTCTCTTTTTTCTTTTTTTTTCTTTTTTTTTCATTTCTTTTTCTTTCTTTTTTTTTCTTTTTTCTTTTTTTTCTATTTTTTCTTTTTTTTCTTTTCTTTTTTTTCTATTTTTTCATTTTTTTCTTTTTTTTTTTCTTTCCTTTTTTCTTTCTGTCTTTTTTCTTTCTTTTTCTTTTTTTTTTTTTTTTGGTAGAAACCATAAGGAGTTATCACAAATCTGGGGTAGGAGGTTTGAAGCCTTGGCCAGGCTGCCGTCTGCAGCGCCAGCAGACAGACTGGCGGGCTGAGGGGGTGGGGAGGGGGGGGGAGGCCCGGAGGTGGGGGGTAGCGACAGCGGCAGAGCCGCTCGGTTCGGCGGACGCAGCGGAGCGAAGCAGAGAGGGAGGCTCGGGGCCGACCCGGGGGTGGCGGGGGGGCAGCAGCGGCGGAGCCGAGGGCGGAGGTTGGCACGCCTCTCCTCCCTCTCCTGTGGGTGGTGCAGGTCATCCCCCCTGGGTGTCCTGGGGTGTTACTTCCGCAAGCGGCTCAGATCTCTGCTTTGACCTGGCCCCGCTAACTGCCGTCTTTTCCGCGCCCGATGGTGGGTCCGGCGGGACTTTCACGTGATTTAGAGGGGCATCCCCAGAGTTCTTGCCCGCAATGCGTGTTAAAAGTCAGTAACAGTTCTGCAAGGGCTGCCCCTCCTAGTGTTAACATCTGGGCCGCGGCGCAGGCAATCTCCTTCTCCGCCTCCATAGCCTTAAATGTCTCTAATACCGTTCGTCACAACTCACGGACAGTTTTCACTTCCTTTTCATCTTTTGAATCCCCTGTTATAGTCCTTTCCCACATGGTATTCCCGAACTCCCGCCATTCCGTAACAGGGAACAGCAAGGCAGTCTCTCTAAAATGTCCCCATTGTTGTCCCAACTTGATCAATTTGATCAGTTTCTTTCCCGTTGTCTCGCTACCTCTCTTAGAGAGTATTCCAGCGAGCAACAATGCACCAGCCTCCACTGCCATGGCTGTGCTTCCCCTGAGAGGTAGGGAGCGACCCTGACCCGTGTCTGCCAAGCAGCACCCTCTCAGTCGTTTATCTTCCCGTTGTCTCGATACCTCTCTTAGAGAGTATTCCAGCGAGCAACAATGCACCAGCCTCCCGTTCCGTGGCTGTGCTTCCCCTGAGAGGTATGGAGCGACCCTGACCCGTGCCTGCCAAGCAGCACCCTCTCAGCCGTTTATTTTCCCAATCCCTCCTCCTCTGGCTGCTTACCGCAGACTCGGAGACTTAGTCGCGCTGGACTGTCTGGTGCGTAACCATCCTCTGCTACCAGATGTTGTTGGAAAGGGAAACGGACCGGAGTAACGATGCAACCTCGATGCGAGTATAATCGTCCTCCTTTATTGCAGGTTCTCACAGAGTATATATAGGCAACTAACTACAGCATGCGCCGATAACAACTTATAATTGGTCTAGCTTCTCTGTGCACTTGTCTCTAGCTTGTTTCCTCATTATCTCTAATACAAGGACATGGGAAGCAGGGCAAAGCCACCTGCGAATTCCTTTCCCACAAGAAACAGCCTTGCAGACACCAATGTCAGTGAAGAACAAGGTGGAGGAGGTACTCCAGGCGCTGGAGTACAGGTTCCCCAGAGGCCTGTGGAAAGGACCATGGTGAAGCAGGCTGTCCCCCTGCAGCCATGTACCACAGTGGAGCAGGTGGACTTGCACTGAAGGAGGCTGTGGCCTGTGGAGGACCCCTGCTGAAGCAGATTCTGAGCCAGACCTGTAGCCCATGGAGAGGAGCCGATTCATGAGCAGGTGACCTGGCAGGAGCTGTTGTCTGTGGGGGACCCAGGTTGGAGCAGTTTGCTCCTGAGGGATGGACCCCGTGGTATGGACCCATATCTGGAGCAGTTCTTGAAGAGCTGCTGCCTATGGGAAGCCCAAGTAGGATCAGTTTGGGAAGGACTGCATCCCGTGGGGGGGACCCCACGTGGAGCAGGGAAAGATAGTGACCAAGAAGGAGCGGCAGAGACAAAGTGCTATAGACTGACTGCAATCCCCATTCCCCTTTCCCCTGTGCCACTCAGGGGGAGGAGGTGGAAGAGGGTGGATGGGATTAAGAGTTTTTGGTTTCTTTCCTTTGTTTCTCACTTCCCTAGCCTGCTAGTAATAGGAAATAAATTTTACTGTCTCCCTACTCTGAGTCTTTTATGCCCATCACAATAATTGTTGAGCAATTTTCATCTCCTTATCTCAACCCTTGAGCCCTTCCCTTTGCATCATATTTTCTCCCCCTTTCCGTTTGGGGATGGGGAGTGAGACAGCGGCTTTGGTGGAGCTCATCTGCCCACCTGAGCAAAACCACCACACCTCCCTACAACCAAAACCTTGCCATATAAACCTCAATATAGAGGCATACTTCAGTGTTCTTGCATGTTCATTCCTCTGAAAAAAAAATGGGAAGATGGAATATCATCATTTGTAGCATTATATTTTTAGTTGTTCAAAGTCCTACTATTCTCATTTTGAATTTGTTCATAGTATGTAAAAGTGGCAGTACTTATTAACAAACTAATCAAACATCTAGAAGTCAGCCAGGAATCTTATTTTATTATTATTATTATTATTATTTCCTAAATATTATTAATATTAAGCTTTTGGCTTTATTTATTTTTGTGTGTGCATGAGTGTCGAGGGGATTTTTCCTCTTCTAGTACTCTAGGAAACACAAAATATGCTGAGATAGAAACATATGTCCTATTTAACTTTGAGGATGCACCTTGACTGAAAGTGAAAAACAAAACAAAACAAAACAAAACAAAAAACTATTAATTAATTTCTTTCAAGAACTTCAGGTATGATTCACCTGCAGACCTATGTATCTAAATGTGTCTACTGTAAGCATCTACCAGTGAAACAGGTGAGTAAGGTTCTATTATAGCTAATGGACTTCTAGTGACTCCGTAGTCCATACTGTTTTAGGAATCTAAAAAACAAACTAGATAATTTTATTATAGGCACCCAAGCCAATATTTTGTTGCCTAAACATAGGTACTCAACATATAGAGACATACACAAAAGGTTAATAGACATGAATCAGAGTATGCAGAGTCCATAGGAGATGTACACTTTTCTGGAGTGGCACCAAAAGGTGTGGTAAGAGACTCCATGTCATCACAGATAACAACTTTTGCTTACATTTAGTCAAATAAATTCTAATCTTCACATCTAAATTAGTTGTATAGGCTCCATTTTTGGGAAAACAAAACAAAACAAAACAAAACATTCACAGTGTCCAAGGGAATAATACTTCCTCTCAGACAAAATATCTGCAAGAGGGATGAAATTAATCATACTTTGTACGGGTTTATTTCCTTCCTCCCATAGAAAATGCTAAGCAATATTGATCTACATTGATTATTTTTATCTAGATGGGTAGATCTACATTGATTTCTTTTTTATTTTTTTCTGTTTATAGGAGATATGGATAGAATAATTTCAACGACAAACCCCAGTGACTAATTTTAAATATTTATTTTTGATGTTTCGCCTTTCACCCAGGTGACAGGTTTCATAACTGTGATAGGACTTACACATAATGTGATAGGAAATTACACCTCATACTCTTCCTACACAATGTATGACAGTCTTCCAGTTAACCTCACTACAGGTGATTAGAAAAAACATGAAAAGGAGCACTGGGGCAACAATGCCACATCGTGTAAGAGCTCTTAAAATAATAATAATAATAATAATAATAATAAAATAAATAGCAGTAAATCTTTCCATGGACAGGATCTAAATTGTGTGGTGTTCACTGCTTGGAGGTCTGTCTGATGCTGCACTACTACTTCATCTGAAGAGAAGTAAGATTATTTATACTGTCTTCCTTTTCCTTCTGGTGTTAGTGCCAGTATATGTTATTTTAAGAAATACCTTACAGAGACAGAATGCCTTTCTTACTGGGATCATAATGAGTGCTAGTCCCAGTGCATTAAATCATCTTTTGATATAATGGTAACTTGTTGCATCTACAAAGTCTACAGCAAAGAATTCAGTGATTTTAGTGTACAGTAATGGTTTAATGTTATAGATGGCAGAATCCCTTTCAGCGATGAAAGGAAATTTAAGGCTAGTCTAGGTTCAGATGATGCAGTCATCATGAAATGGTTTCAGTTTTCTTTCTGATGATGACATTGATTTTTATTCATGTGTTAGAATTGTGGGTGGGTTTTTTCCTCTTTAATGAAACAAGAAAATTAAATATATACATATATATAAAACACTACAAGAACTAAATATTACAATCTTGCATATTAATAAGCATGACACATGGAGTAATTTCTGTGAAGTAGTCAGCTCTAAGAGGAATGGGCATACTAAGAAATAAAGGATAACCATACAGTGTGAATACCTCATGAGTTTAGATGCAGTAAAGTTAACTACAGCTTATCAGTTAAACAGAGGGTGTAGAGGGTAGGAAAGATATCACTTAAACTAATCAACAAAGTAATCTGCAACATCAAGCCTGATGGAAAACATGCTTCATATGAGATTAAAAAAGGTGCTTTGGTAACATGTTGAAATCACTTCCTTTGATTGCTCCTTTGAACAAACATTTATTATTCTTGTCCACACCCATCTTTGAAGTCTACCTTTAACTTGTTAATGAGTGACTCTAAAATAATTATCCAAGATTTTTGGTCATATGGATATATAGGGCCTCACCCCTATAGAGAGGGGAGGAGTACAACAGAGCAGTTGCAAAAATATGCGGCTTTTTCCAAGATTTAGTAAATAAGAAGTACCAATTAAGAGGGAGAAAGATATTAGTATTTTGAAAACAAGTAGAGTACAGAAATTCTAGCAATTAAATGCTTGAAGATCTAAATATGTGAAACCCAGAGCCTCAAAATATGAGCCTTTTTTTTAATTCCAAAATAATAGCACTTACTGATATTTGCCTAAACAGTATGAGCCACATAAATGCAACAGCACCAACATTAATAACGTTAAATATTTTTTTTTAGTCTGCATTATAAAAGGAAGCTTTCATTCATAGGTTTCCCATCCTCTCCCCCTCAGGATTCAGCCACCTGTTTTCCCTGCCACAAGAAGTTATCCTGGAAGGCAGCAGCAATTGTGAAGTTGAGTTTATTTACATGTAAACTCTCAAAGAGACCATAAGGATGGGTATCCCTTGGTCCTATTTGGAGTTCTAGTTTTAAGTCCCCTAAAGTTTTAAGTCACATGCATGCTCCTGATTAATACATATAGGAATTCATTATAGTCACTTAAGTTGTGCAGATGATAGTTGTACAGCTAATTAACCACCATTTTGAAGTTTGCAGTCCTTTTGCCTCTAGAAAAAGGTAAAATAAGAATTCTCTAGTGTGACCAGTATAGAAAAACGGTTGCATCAGATATGTGCTGTCAAAGCTTCAGCTGTGTGGTTGATAGATATTTGACCACAATGAACAATAAAACTCTGAGTTCAGGTATCCATATCTGTATCTATACCTCCATGTGGATCTAACTGCTCTCACTAAAATAGTACAGAAATGATAAATAGTGGACTGAGCACTGAGCTCCAGGGCAGTTTGAGGCAGCTGTATGTTTTCATTATGACAAAGCTTGCTCAGTATGGCTTTACTAGCATAGGTGGTACTATACAGTATTCTTCCTAGAAAAAAGTTATTATATTGTATTATATTCACCAGTCAGAATTACAGCGTTCTTCAGTTCAAAGCAAGCAGTCAAGATGAGGTTTGTAACTTGAACTGGGAGGGTGTATGCTGTTAACTGGAAGATGATTAAGAGAAATTCGATGCAAGATGCTACATTTGCAAAAGTGAGGATAATAAAATCAGTGAGGCGAACAAATGAGCCATATGTTTAGTTATCTATCACCCACAATGTGTACTAGGAAAAGTATACTAGTAATCTGACAGAACATTTGCAAACTTATATTTTACCAATTTAAATCTAATATCTTTATGTAAGACAATCACTTGTGGTTAGCTTATACAATAATTTTGAGAATTAAAGTTTTTAAAGAATTCTTATCACTTATATGGAGGAATGTGAGCCTTCCTCACTAGCCTATAAACATTATTAATAACAAAAGGAAAATTGATTTACATAAAATAAAATTTTACTTTAATGTTCAAGAGTTTGGTTTAGCTCAAGGGGACTGGATTCATATTTTACTGTAGTTACAAATAGCTGTGTCACCAGTTACAAAGCAATTGAAAATACTCAAAAGCAATGTCTGAAAAAAATATCCTCTTTGATTTTGTAGTGTTGGCCCTTTAAACAAGCAGAAACTAAAGTATCCATCATTGAATGATTCATGCTTATAGCAGAATTGCAAATACAATTATAAAAATATTTTTATATTTGCCAAATCTAAACAATTTGAGCTTGTCATTATGCTTAGCTAGAGAGAATTGTCATTTTTTTAATTATTATTATTTAATTCTTCCATGTCATTCTGTGATTTCTTTTCCTCTGTAAAAAAATATACTTTATAGTGGTTGTGTTTTGTTCTGTTTTCCTTTTATTACTATACAAATACAAACCATTTTGTATAAATAATAAAACATCAAATAAACACTGAAATTTATTCTGGTTGTCATCAACTATTTCCCACCTCATAAATATTTTACATGATCTATCAGAAATTTCTTCACTTTATCTAGAAATATTCTATTTCTTCTAATATATCGAAAAATTGTAGCAGAACTTATCACTTTGAATCTGAAAGCACTAACTAACAGAAGTATACAGATTTCAAGCTTTCTTTTTTCAATAGCTACTTATGGAGTTTGCAGATTTAATGGAGGAAAGTGCAGCTTTCATTTCATAACATTTATAGAATCATAGAATGGTTTGGGTTGGAAGGGACCTTAAAGATCACCTGCCATGGGTCAGGTTGCTCAAAGCCACATCCAACTTGGCTGTGAACACTCCCAGGGATGAGGCATCCACAACTTCTCTGCATAAGCTGTTCCAGTGCCACACCACCCCCACAGTAAAGAATTTCTCTCTAGTATCTGATGTGAAATGATTCTCTTTTTGTGGAAAACCATTACCCTTTGTTCTATCATTATATCATTATACTATCATTATACTCCCTGAAAAAGAGTCCCTCTACAGCTTTCTTGTGGTCACTGTTTGTGGTCACTGTTGTCACTTTACTGAAAGGCCTCAAGGATGTCTCCCCTGAGCCTACTCTTTTCCAGGCTGAATAACCCCAGCTCTCTCAGCCTGTCTTTGTAGGAAAGGTGTTCCAGCACCTTAATCATCTTTGTGGCCCTCCTCTGGACTTGCTCTAACAAATCCATTTCTTTCTTACACTGGGGGCCCCAGAGCTGAAGGCAGCCCTCTGGGTGGGGTCTCACGAGAGCAGAGTAGAATGGGGACAATTGCCTCCTTTTGGACACACAATCACCTTTTGGCCATGCTTCTTTTGGGGCAGCCGAGGATACAATTGGCTTTCTAGGCTGCTAGTGCATATTGCCAGCTCATGTTGAGTTTTTCATCAACCAACATTCCCAAGTCCTTCTCCTCAGGGCATCTCTCAACACACTGATTGCCCAGCCTCCATTCATGCTTGGGATTGCCCTGACCCAGGTGCAAGACTCAGCACTTGACCTTTTTGAAGTTTATGAGATTTGCACAGGCCCACCTCTCAAGCTTGTCAAGGTCCCTCTGGATGGCATCCCTTCCCTCCAGCATGTTGACTGCACGAAACAGCTTGGTGTCATTGGCAAACTTTCTGAGGGTATACTCAATCCCCCTGTCCATGTCTCTGAAAAGATGGTAAAAGAGGTAAAACTGACTCCTGAGGCATACCACTCATCATGGGTCTTCACCTGGATATAAAACCATTGACTTCAACTCTTTGAATGTGATGATACTGTTAATTCCTTATCCACCAAGTGGTACATCTGTCAAATCCATGTCTCTAATTTAGAGACAAGAATGTTGTGCAGGACAGTGTCAAATAAATGCTTTGCATAAATCCAGGTAGATGATGTCAGTTGCTCTTCCCTTATCCACCAACACTGTAACCCTGTTGTAGAAGGCCATCATATTTGTCAAGCATGATTTGACCTTAATGCAACCATATTGGCTGACACCAGTTTTTGTGGTTTAGCCCCATGTCTTGGTTTCAGTTAGGACAGTTATTTTTCCTCCTAGTAGCTGGTAGGGTGCTATGTTTTGGATTAGGATGAGAAGAGTGCTGATAACATGCTGATGTTTTAATTGCTGCAGAGCACTGCTTATACTAAGCCAAGGACTTTTCAGCTCCTCGCTCTGTCCTGCCAGCGGGCAGGCTGGGGGTGCAGCAAAAGCTGGGAGGGGACAAACCCAGGACAGCTGACCCAAACTGGCCAAAGGGGTATTCCATACCATCTGACGTCATGCTAAACAATATATAGGGGTGGCTAGCCGGGGTGGGGGGGCCGGCTGCTCGGGGTTGGGCTGGGCATCGGTCAGCGGGTGGTGAGCAATTGCATTGTGCATCACTTGTTTGTACATATTATTATTATTATCATTATTATTTTCTATCTTAATAAACTGCCTTTATCTCAACCCACAGGCTTCACTTTCCCGTTTCTCTCCCCCATCCCAGAGAGGGAGGGGGGAGGGTGAGCGAACGGCTGTGTGGTGTTTAGCTGCCAGCCGGGTTAAACCACAACACCCCAGTAGGGAGCTAAGTACCACACAACTGCTTGTCAGTCACCTATCTTTTCTCTATGTGCCTTAGCATGGTTTCCATGAGGATCTGCTCCATTATCTTGCTGGGCACAAAGGTGAGACTAACTGGCCTGTAGTTCCCTGGGTCTTTCTTTTTATCCCTTTTAAAAATGGCGTTATGCTTTCCCTCTTCCAGTCAGACTGGGCTGCTATGACTTTTCAAATATGATAAATAGTGACTTAGCAATTTCATCTGACAGTTCCCTCAGGACTTTATCCATCCCATGGACTATTTCCTTAGATTAGCTTGAGCTTCATCTCCTCCTACAGAGGGCAGTACTTTGTTCTCTCTTTGGATGCTGTGAATTGGTCAGTGTGGCTATAAACTGCATATATATTGATTGCTTTTTATGTATGCGGTGACTTTTTCACTTAGGGAAATATCAATTATAAAGCTTATAACCCTCTATCTCTGCAAACACTTCTGCAAACACTTATTCCACTGGGCTCTGCACCCTGTTACAAAGGGTCTAAGGACCATCTCTGACCTACCCAGCAGCAAAAACTTGCCTTCAATTGCTGAGAAAATCATTAAATTATGAGAGAGAGCAGTGAGAAAATGTTCAGAAAGAATAAAAGAAAAAAAAAAATACTGCCAGACATAACACTATTGAGACAAGATCATTAGTATCTCAAGCATTAAAGGAGAAAAGCACCCGCATCAAAACATTTAAAATACTAAACAAAAAATTGTGAAGGTTAACTCTGTAGCTGGTAATCATTGGTGCTTTTGGTCAAGCCAACAGTGTCACCAGGAATGTCACCAGTGTGGGTGGGAACTGGCAAACTGAGGACCCATTCAAGGAACAATGAAGGCCACCCCTGTCCCTCCTGACTGATGTACCTATGGCCAGCAGAAGTGTGCTTTATTTTTTTATGTTCTTTAAGAGCACTAGTGAGCAAACTAATACTTGCACAATAAATAATTAATTCTTAGCTACATTTTGTGTACACTGAAATAAAGAATTGCTTTTTATTTTTCAAGTTGTGCATACACCACTTGCAGAGTCTCTTTGCACCCATCTAAAGTTACCTTAATAAACTGACCCTTAAAGAGAAAAAGAAGCAGGGTTCAGTGAAAAACTATCCCACCCTATGTCTTCTTCTGTTAGCATTGCATAAGGAAATCAGTACATTAAATTAAGGTTAATCATGGGTATTAGCAAAAGTATTAGAGGTTCAGCCTGCTTTGACAGACTTTTTGTCCTTTCTAGTATCTGTTCTCTATGTATATACTTTTGAGGGGGATTTTTACTTTCTTTTCCAGATGAGAGATAAAAAGAGGAGACCTAAAAGAGTTTAATATGACCTACATTTTCAAGGAAAGGCTGGCGTATGGTAAACAAAGACATAATTTAAAACTCCTGAGTGTTTTCTCCCTGTGTGTGACATTCCCTGGGGTTTCTTAAAGCTACTGGTTTAGCAGGAATGCTGGCAGCTGAAAGCTGCATGAACTTTATCTTTCTTTCTTAAGCTGGATGTATTGTAAAGAAAACAGAAATGGAATTCTTTCTTGAGATTCTAGACCAGAGTTCAGTTCAGGCAGGCTTTACACCTTTTCATGTTTATTTTCCATGAATGTTTGAGTAGCTGAGATTTACTTGATCAAACAGGCAGAAAAGCAAAATTTCATACAGAAGCTTATCAATGAATTTTGATAGGATTACAATATTTGTAATTCATGACCAATTTATTGGTTACTGTGGTGAAAATACATGAAGTGACCCAGGAAGTTTAGTTTTGTGCTGTACCTCTGAAATTGTAATACAATACTCCTGTACTCAGGGGAGGAGAAACAGTGCAGATATAACCTTGCTTTAACCTGAATAGGCTATACAGCCATGCAGAAATACTAATACAAGAGCAAAAAGCAGCAGCCACTAACAGGAGGGAATTAACCTTTCTTCCCATTCACATTCATCTTCCCTTTACACATTCATATTGGTAAGTCTTTGCATGGAGTACAGGAGTGCAGTCTGGAGGCTTTCAGCTACCTATTCTCTCCCAGTTCTTACCTCTTGTCTATCACATTATATAGAAAAAGTCAGAATGCATATAACAGATATAGACAAGGTTCTTTGCAGGCCAACAAACCCCCAGGAAGTGTGAGAATGTACTCAAGGGCCCTTGTACTTGCTACTTATATTTAAAGGTTATTTCTTGCAAGACAAAAACAATGAAAATGAACTTCTGAGTTCATTTTCCCATTTTGATCATTCAGAGCATATAGAAAAAAACAAACAAACAAAAAATTATATGCTCTGCAATCTTGACAAAAGGATATACAAAGAAGGTCACTGGTCAGAAACTCCCCTCTACTTAGTATTTTTTACCTATTAATAGATAATTTTTAGAGCTATCTGACACACTAGTTAAGAACTCTAAAATTAGTCTCACACAAAACCTTTGATATTAATACTGTGACAGTTAGTCCAGTACTTGATAATAACTGTACAAAGAACTAGTGCATTCATGAACAACATGAAAGAATAAGATATAATGTGTTCATGATTCTTATGGACAAGAAAAATATGATTACTACTGAATTTCTGCTGTAAGTACTCCATTCATATACTTTGAAATTAGGAAAACTTATCTTCCTGAACTGTTTTTAATCCAAATAAATGTGACAATTTATATATGTACTACAAGTACATACATTAAAGTCCTACAAATGACTAGGAGACAGAATAACAAATGACTTTGTAAAATAAGTGTTCAGCTTAAAGAAGAAGATTAAAATTACTGTAGACATTACTGGAAAAAGAATTGTCATAAGTAAATTGATGCATGTATGTGGACATTCATGTACAGACATGTCTGCATGATTCTAGGCATCTTTTTTTTTTTTTTTAAATTAAAAAAATAGAGAAATGGAAAAGCTACATATGTATTGCTACATGCTTATTGCTCTAAAACAGACAGAAACTGACTGAATGAGTGGTTTCTTTTCTTTAGATGAAATAGTTCATTTTCTGTGCATCTACAGTGCATAGAGAACAGTTGTGTTTATGAGACGCCAGAAATTAATATATTCTTACAAATAGAATAGTCCCTTGGTTATTAGTTCACACATTGATATGGTGAAACCATGAAACAAGTAATATTTTTGACATTGTTTAAGTTCATGAACTGACAAACAAACAAACAAACAAACAAAAAAAAGACATACTTGCAGATAACTGAAATAATTATTTTGAGTTATGTTTGCGAGCAACAGGATTTTTTTCTCTCCCATCCCCGCCCCCCCCCCCCCCCCCTTTTTTTTTCTTTTACCTATGTCATTGCCACCCTGGTATATACGTAATTTAAAAATTCAACAATAATTTAATAAAATTCCTGTCACCTTAGTCATGCAAACAGTGCTACTAGCTTCATTTCAGATTACTGTGACGATTAAGTAAAAAGATCATTCAGCTTTCCAAGTAATTTAAAACTATTCTCTGTTCATTTGTATCAATTCAACAGAAGAAATCAATTTAACCAAAAATTAATGTAAAATGACATTTTTCATCACCAAATCCCTGGAATGGATAACATTTTCTAAACCATACTGAGAGAAACAGCAAGATATATAGAGCAGTATCATCTTATTATAAGCTCTCTTCCGATTTCACAACTCACAGCTTTTTAATCAGTGTACTTTAGACCTGTAGTAAGTATCAGCCAACATGGATTAGTCAAGAGCAAATCATGTCAAAACAATCTAATTCTTCCTAGGATAATGTAACAGGCCTTACAGTCAAAAAGAAAGTGACATATTAGAATACTATATTTGGTTTCACTAAAGCTTTTGACATTCTCATGACAGCATCACATGCAGGCTAAAAATATGTGTATATATAAATATTTATTATATATATATAATACACACTATATATATTTATATCTATACTATATATATAATATTATATATGTATTATCTAAATGTGTGTGTGAAAATATGATTTCAAAACTAATTTGAAATATACAGGAAGAGAATATTATTTCTTTGCTGTTAAAACTGAAGGATTTATCAAATGAAGTTCTTTAAGGTTCTGTTCCAGGCCAGATGCTATACAGTACCTGACTTAATGACCTTAAATAGTGAATATGACAACTAGTTTTGCAGATGATATCAAGTTAGGATAAGCTGCAAGCATGCTGGAGGACAGGAGTAAAATTCAAAATGATTTTGAAATATTAAAAAAAAACTGAGTAATAAGGTGAAATTTTACATGATTTTATTACTTACCTGAAATATATTACTTTTAGGCAGAAATAACTGCCTAGGTATGGAGAGCAAAAAACTAGCTAGAAGTTCTGCAGAACAAGAGATAAGAATGCAGAATATCATAGTCTTGAGTCATCAGTGTCATTGGAAAAAAAAAAATAATGACAAGATAATAAAGCTCTGAGATCATGTCTAGAGAGGTTATGGAGGCACTAAGAAATCAACTGCTCAATTCTCAAACAACATTCACCAACAAAGATATATTGATATATTTCTTTGGGAAAAACAAACAAAAAAGAACTAACAACTATTTTAGGTCTTTTACAGCTCTATGATTCTATGAAATCCAATTTTAATATATTCTAATGTGTCTGTGAAAGAGAGAGAGATGGAGACCATGTTCATCTGTATTTCATTATTATACTTGATTTCATGAGAACAACTCTGACTGACACCAGTTGAGATTCTTGCCCAAGAGCTGGAAAAATACATTGATTGAAAAAGCATATCTATTTCTCAAAGAAACACTAATTTCATTCAGATGCAAATACCAGAAAGCAACAAATAAATAAATAAATAAATACATAAATACATAAATAAACAAACCAGCATCTTAAGAAGCACCAGCATAGAACTATGCAAATATGCTATGATACTTCATTTGAAGAAAATATACTGGTGATTTTATCAATTCATTGTAACTGTATAGATGTTTTTAGATTTTTTTTTTATTATAATTAATATTTTGCCTTCCTAAATAAATTGTAAACTATGATTTTACCTCAGGTTTTAGGAAGTTGAAAATCAGATTTTTTCTCCCTCTTTTTTAAGACCAACTTTCACACACACAGAATCACACAGAATTTCTAGGTTGGAAGAGACCTCAAGATCATCGAGTCCAACCTCTAACCTAACACTAACAGTCCCCACTAAACCATATCCCTAAGCTCTACATCTAAACGTCTCTTGAAGACTTCCAGGGATGGTGACTCCACCACCTCCCTGGGCAGCCTGTTCCAATGCCTCACAACCCTTTCAGTAAAGAAGCTCTTCCTAACATCTGACCCAAAACTCCCCTGGCGCAACTTTAGCCCATTCCCCCTCGTCCTGTCACCAGGCACGTGGGAGAACAGGCCAACCCCCACCTCTCTACAGCCTCCTTTAAGGTATCTGTAGAGAGCGATAAGGTCGCCCCTGAGCCTCCTCTTCTCCAGGCTGAATAAGCCCAGCTCCTTCAGCCGCTCCTCGTAGGACTTGTTCTCCAGGACTTGTTTCCAGCTTTAAAGCACACCTCTCCACCATTGCTTCTTTTTCACTCTGGATGGTTTACAAATATTGTGTGTAAAAGTGAAAAATAGGTATTTTCATTCATTTTAATTTTTAGTTCCATTAACTCATATTTGAATTTTCTTTTATCTAAAAAGTCACAGACCAAATCAGTTTTTAATATCTTATCCCATTGTAACACAATTTCCCAGCCTACTGATCCAATTCTACAAATGTGGTGAATACTGCTCCTTCAATTTGTAATTAACACTAAATAAAACAAAGTGTGAAGGAAAATCAAAGATATTTTATAAACAGAACCATTATTTGCTACTCATAGTTGGGGTTCACTTCGTGCAATATTTTATAGTATAGGTTATATATTGTGTTTGTTTGTTTTCCAAAAAATTTAATGTTTAAGTTCCAACTTAAATTTTAAGTTGACAACCTTTCTCAAGATAGAGGAAATATACATAATACAGGCATAACAAATAGGATTTGGCACATACTTAGGAATCTTACCTGTGTAAGCAGTGTATATAAGATAACAATCTATAACTTCCCTTTTATAGCAATGACATTACGTAGAGTTATTCAACTGAGGCAGATACAGATACCTATGGTTTGATTCAGTAGTCTAAGTATACTTATCTTATGTTGGCTGAGATGTACCCAACATCCACATGAGCTATCAGATATTACATGGAACTGAAGGGACAGTTCTTTCCTTCTTGGAATGGAACCTGGAAAGCTGATGGGAACCCATACGGCATCTCACATTTCACTAAACACCTTTGTTAAGAGAAAATAATCAAACCCTTTGAAGCTTATCATCAAAAATGTTTTCAGCATATGTCACTGACTTGGGCCATGGTTTTCTCCACATAGGCTATTTCTGATGCATGACCTTGAGTAAACCATTTGGAAGGCCATGACTTCCCTGCTTTGTGAATTTACTTTATCTGTAGTACTAGAAAATGTTTCAAGGTTACGTTGGCCATTTACATATAGGACATTTAGGAGAATAAGCTCATGAAATAAGCTTTTTCATTTGGTTTATTTGTTTATTTATTTTTGTTTGTTTGTTTGTTTCCATTATCTGATTTTTTTTTTTTTTTGGGGGGGGGGGGAGAGTGGTCCTTTGGGGACCCAGGACTTTGTGGGTCCCTTCCAACTCAGATGTTCTATGATTCTGTGGTTTACTATCTCATATAAAGATGCTTGCATACAGTCAGCTATGTTTCAGCATCTTAACTTCAAAGTGAATGCCACCAGAGGTGCTATTTTCAAAACAAAACATACTGTCGAGGCTTTTGGGAAACTACAGCCATATGAATGAACTTAAAAGGAGACAATGTCACCTGAACATATAGTTAGATGTAATATCTTCTGGTGAAGATGAAAATGGAACAAGAAGAATCTAATGTGTTGATGGTTATTATACAGATATAAACATCATTTCAAATTCTCCCTCTTTCACTTGCAACTATTTGAATAAAAGATGTCCAAGGAGTAAAAGTGAGCACTGAAACTTGATCATCACACAAAAGAACTTGTGTATGATAGTCATATCCCTAATTGCCACATCCACATGTCTTTTATATGCCTCCAAGGATGGTGACTACCACTTCCATGGACAGCCTGTTCCAATGCCTAACCACCCTTCCCATGAATAAATTATTCTTAATGTTTATTCTTATAATTCTTATTGTTTATTCTTAATGTTTATTCTTATAATTCTTATTCCCATGAATAAATTATTCTTAAATGTCCTCTGGGGTAACTTGAAGCCATTTTCATGCATCTTGTCACTTGTCACCTGAGAAAAGACACTGGCTGAAACCTCCTTTCAGGTAGTTATAGAGTGATGAAGTCTCCTCTCAGCCTCCTTTCTCTAGACTAAACAGACCCAGTTCCCTCAGTCACTCCTCATGTGTCTTGCTTTCTATTCCCTTCACCAGCTTTGTCCTCTTCTCTGCACATGATAGAGCAACTCAATATCCTTCCTGCAATGAGGGTTCATAAATGAACAGAGTGCTCAAGGTGTGGTCTCAACAGTGCCAAGCACAGAGGGACAACTAGTGAGTCCTGCTGGCCACACTAGTTCTGATACAAGCCAGGATGCCATTGACCTTCTTGGTCACCTGGGCACAACACCAGTTCATGTTTGTCTGGCTGTTGACAAGCACCTCCAGGTCCTTTTCTTCTGGGCAACTTTCCAGCAACTCTTCCCCAAGCCTAGACCACTGCATGGAGTTGTTATGAATCACCTGGCATTTAGCCTTGCTGAATGTAATGCAATTTCTTGAGGCTGAACAACCCTAGTTCCATCAGCCACTCCTCATAATTCTTGTTTTGTCATCCCTTCACCGGCTTTCTACCTGTTCTCTGAATACATTCCAGCAACACAATATTCTTCTTGTAGTGAGGGGCCCAAAACTGAATACAATTTTTGAGATTTCATCTCACCAGTGCTGAGTACAGAGGGACAGTCACTTCTTTAGCCCTGCTGGCCACAATATTTCTGACGCAACCAGGATGCCATTTGTCTTCTTGGTTATCTGGACACACTGCTGCCTCAGGTTTAGCCAGCTGTTGACTAACACCTCCAGGTCCTGTCCTGTTGGGCAACAATGCAACAGATGTGCACTCTAGGGACTCCTCCCACAAGACAGGAAGAATATGACCTCAACAGATTTGGTCTTCTACACACTACACAATCTTGTGACACTCCACCACCAACTTCTTCAATGTTGGCTCCCAGAAAGGTGTTTTCTGCCAGAAATCTAGTTGTGCAACATCTCTATATTATTCAAGCTATAAACAAAAATATGCTTCTTAGTTTCAGCTGGCAGTGTCTCAGATTGTTCAGCAAGATGTTCTAATTTAGGTGTTGCCCTGCGTACTTTATCAGTGGTAAGCAATTTGGATTTAAAAAAAAATAATAATAATAATAAAAAAGAAGAACATAACAAACAAACAAACAAACAAACAAACAAAAAAAAAAAAAAAAAAAAAAAAAAAAAAAAAAAAAACATGGGGTTTTTTTTAGGAAGAAAAAAAAAAAAAAAAGACCTGGAATATATTCCTCTTAATGCTTTCCCTACTCAGCGGAATGTCTTATTATAAGCTATTTTAACCATGGTGCTTCAACTTATTTGTGGTGATGACATGCTTTAGATTTCAGCATTATAAGATTTTGCATTTGATCTAATATTCACTGCAGCAAAGCGAAAATGACTTAATAACTTGCTGGTTAGCACGCTCCTTTAGGAGACTGAGGTATTATTCTAATTCATACTATAAGCAAACTTAGATGGGATGGCAGTAAGATAGTTTTCAGCCTTTTTGCTGTTAATTAAGGATAGAAATATGAGGATGATCTAAGAATTTTTAATAATTATTAGTGTGGTAGTGGAAAAAGAGAGAAATAGGAGGTTTTAGCATGGAATGAATAGATTGGTCTGACATAGTTCCTTACTGCACCAGAGCTTTGTAACTCAATACTGGGGAAAAGTGTCCACTGCCAACTTGGGGTCTGGAGTCCTGAATGCAATCAAACTTGTCTTCCCACATTCCCTTCAACACCTTGCTTTGATTAGTTTAACTGTCCTGTCCAGCCTGCTATATATCTTGGAGTAAAATTCCACATACTTGACTGTACTTATGCATCGAAGAGTCTAGTCAAATATCTGGAGGCCAAAGACAGAACCCAGGCAGCTGTGTGTGCCAGAAGTAACAATTAAGACAAAGCAAAGCCTTGTTTCTGTTAGCTGATTTTATTCTGAACTCATGAAGCTATCTTCTGAAAAATAGCTCAAAGCAGGACTCTGAAGAAGAAGAAAATATGTTGGAAAAAGTTGTCTAAACCATAAAACTAACATACCAAAGGAAAACTTATTGAATTGTAAATGCTAAATAATTGTTTGTAGAATGGTCTTAACAAAGTGATTGGTCAAAATAAATATTTTAGAATAAACAAGGTTCAAGACATCATATAATCTTTTGTTAGGCAATTCAGAGCTGAAATTTGATCATTATTTATTTATTTTCTCATTGAAGAAATAACAAATAAATAAATAAGAGTTTGGATGGCAGGGCTAAGACCTGCTTATTTGCTTAGAAGTCCCCCCTGTACCCCCCAAACCACTGCATGAGTTGTTTAAAAATAAACAATGAAATAATAACAAGACAAATATTGTTTGTACATAACTTGATATCTAGACATTAAAGCAATGGGATTAATTTAATATAGAGCTATACCAAGTGTTGCATTTAACATGAACTTTTGAAATGAATGTTGGAGATATGTAAAATAAAATTTGAGTTTTCCACATTTTTTTCTTTTCCTTATATTTGTTGTTGTTCTTCAAATTTAGGGAAATGTTTTTGTTCTCATTAAGTTCAAAGGCTTCTATTTAAATTATGCATCTTTTAAAATAATTTCATGAAACAAAATTCTTCAGAGAAAAAATGGTATTCAAATAGATTCCTTTCCTGTTTTATCCTGATGTGATTTTTTTGGACTTCAGCAAGGATTTTGACACGGTCTCCCATAGGATCCTACTGGACAAAATGTCCACCATACAGCTAAATAAAAACATCATACAATGGGTGAGCAATTGGCTAACGGGCAGGGCCCAAAGGGTTATGGTAAATGGAGCTGCGTCAGGCTGGCGGGCGGTCACTAATGGGGTCCCTCAAGGCTCCATTTTAGGGCTGGTACTTTTCAATATTTTTATAAACGATCTGGATGTAGGAATAGAAGGTATTTTGAGCAAGTTTGCTGATGACGCCAAACTTGGAGGAGTCGTGGACTCGAATGAGGGTGGAAAGGCCTTGCAGAGGGATCTGGATAGGTTGGAGAGCTGGGCGATCACCAACCATATGAAGTTCAATAAGAGCAAGTGCCGGGTCCTGCACCTGGGACGGGGAAACCCTGGCTGCACGTACAGACTGGGCGATGAGACGCTGGAGAGCAGCCTAGAAGAGAGGGATCTGGGGGTCGTGGTAGACAGCAAGTTGAATATGAGCCAGCAGTGTGCCCTGGCAGCCAGGAGGGCCAACCGTGTCCTGGGGTGCATCAAGCACGGCATCGCTAGTAGGTCAAGGGAGGTGATTGTCCCGCTCTACTATGCGCTGGTGCGGCCTCACCTCGAGTACTGTGTGCAGTTCTGGGCACCACAGTATAAAAAGGACATGAAACTGTTGGAGAGTGTCTAGAGGAGGGCTACGAAGATGGTGATAGGCCTGGAGGGGAAGACGTACAAAGAACGGCTGAGGTCACTGGGCCTGTTCAGCCTGGAGAAGAGGAGGCTGAGAGGAGACCTCATCACAGCCTACAACTTCCTCGTAAGGGGGTGTCGAGAGACAGGAGACCTTTTCTCCATTAACACCAGTGACAGGACCCGCGGGAACGGGGTTAAGCTGAGGCAGGGGAAATTGAGGCTTGACATCAGGAAGGGGTTCTTCACAGAGAGGGTGGTTGCACACTGGAACAGGCTCCCCAGGGAAGTTGTCACTGCACCGAGCCTGTCTGAATTTAAGAAGAGATTGGACTGTGCACTTAGTCACATGGTCTGAACTTTTGGGTAGACCTGTGCGGTGTCAAGAGTTGGACTTGATCCTTAAGGGTCCCTTCCAACTCAGGATATTCTATGATTCTATGATAACTTTGTAATAGCTAAAGCAATTAAATGAACAATCTCATCCAAATATTTAGCTTGTATATCCAGACTCAGTCTGTTTATTTTTCAAAATATTGAAAGCATAGAACAGAAAAAATGACACAAAATTAACTGTAACTCTGCTCCACAGTATTTTAGTAAAGCCTTAATTTCCTGTAACCATGCTTGCATTATGGTTAAAACTTATTCAAGCAAAAAGAAATAGGAAAAAATAAATAAAAAGCTTCTCAAAGAATGGAAATTAGCTGAAAGTGATTTTTACTACACTGATAAATTGAGCATGAGGAGCTCAAGTTTTAATTACTGTATAGAAAAACAGGAATTAGCCAAGAAGACATGACTGAGTAGACACTTGCAGCGGTAATGTATTTTTTGTCTCCTTCAGACTCTAGGATTCAGTTAAGTGAAAGATGAGAAGGTTTCTACCTGTTAATAAAGACTGTAGAAAATGTATTAAATTAATTATTTACATGGTTTTCAGGGTAATGATCATATCTGGGCTTTCCCAAGGAAAAGGAGAAAGAGATTCTCAAGTAAGGAGTTACCATGGAGACAAATAAATAAATAAATAAATAAATAAATAAATAAATAAATTACTCATGAGGAAGAACCCAAATCTATGCTGTTCACTGAAATAAAACTTGAATAAGAGTTTAATAGTCCTTCCTTCAAATATCCCTGTGGGGTCAATTCCAAAATATTGAGAAAGCAGATGCTTAATTAAAGATTTTAATACTCTTTGTTTTTCCTCTGAGGAAGAAATTTGCTGGACATAACAGTACAAAACACAGTTTATCCAGTCTCCCCCCCCACAAAAAAAAAAAAAAAAAAAAAAGGAGTACAGTTTTTTTTAGATAGCAATGTCATATTATGTTCCTGCACTCTTCCCAGACTATATTAACCAAGGATAAACTTGTGAGGGTACTAGCTCATTGTTCTTTCAGAAAATGTTCAGGTTTTTACAACTTCATCAGCCAATTAACAAAGATCCCAAAACTTAAAAGCTTTCAAGATTAATTTCAGCATTTCTCAGCTTTTTGGAAACGCTATCTACTATTGATGAATATGTCTTCAGGCAATCCTCCATAAAGTAATCTTTCCCTCTCCACCAGCCTGTATTTAAAACTAAGGCCCAATCATGCATGTAAAGCTTTATAGCTCTGAAAAGCAATATAATTGCCTCTAATGTGAGATGGGGGACACAATTTTAATTACTGCTAATTCTGTTAATTAGCTTGCAAACTTAGTTTCAGCAAAGTAACTGTAAATTGAGATGTTTGTGTTCTGGAGGAGCTAAAATACTGTTTTATCTAGAAAGTTTGGCTTTCAATATATATGCTATTTTCTGTCATTTTCAAATTCTTTGAGAATCAATAACCTAAACTTTAACAATCAAATCATGCTTCTTGACTGGTCCCAGAACTACTGTCAGCTACTGTCTCTTCCTTTGCATATCTCTTCTCATGTGTATTTAGATACAAGTATAATAAACATTGATTTTAACCGTATTTCTAAAAGCACATGATAATATTTATTGTTCTGACATCTTTTCATCTATTTTCATTATTATCACCAATGAAAAGCCAACAGACTCAACAGAATTCTAACCAAGTTTAATCTTTACTCTCCTATTATGGAACATCTGTATGAAATTGATATGACATTGAATTGCCATATGATCTAAGTAACATTCAGTTTAGAAGTTCTTTTGCACTGAATACAAACTGCATCCTTTCTAAGTTTACTCAATATTTATCTTATAAAAATATTTAAAGGAAAACTGTGGAACAAGTTAGAAGCAAGCTAGATTTGAGTAATGCTAAAAGCAGAATAGACAATACAACTTGTTTAATTTAAAAAAATTTCCACTGCTGAAATTCCTTTTAGTTGCCTAGTAGATGCCTATTTAGTTGCCCAAATTCATCTCCTCTGTTTGAAATATATATATATATATTATTTTTTACCTTGTTCTTCTCATTCTGAGGTAGAAATCACCATTAACTGTCAACTTCAGGCATTCTTTGATCAAAGCTCTTACTGTGGAGAAAAAGTTCAGAAAGGAGATAGGAACTGAGTTGAATTTTGCAAGTGACACCTATTTGCTTCAGACCAGAAGCAGCGAGTTACCTTAGTTAACCACAACTTCCTTTTTTTTTTTTTTTTTTTTTTTTCAACAAATGATGATCTCATTTGATCAGTTTTCTGTGACAGAAATTTCAGAGAATGTCAGCTTCCAAGTTGTAATGATTTTTTTTTCTTTTGAGTTACCTTAACAGTAAGAAGTAGAAAACAACGCTTATGTAAATTAAAGGCTTTTTCATGTCTTCTGTTCTATATTTTGCTTTTATCCTACAGAATTTCCATTAAGGTTTCCAGAAGACACAGCTTTGAGATTACAAATGCAAATTAATGAAATTGTTTATCTCCTATCTGATTCATTTCTTTTCTCAAAAGAGAAAATTTGGACCCTTTTTCTGTAACTGCCAGTCCCATAAACAAAGTATAGATGCAGTCTTCTCCATTCCTCTTTTACGTTCCGCACTGCTCCCCTCCCCCACCAAAAAATAAATAATAAAAAAAAAGGAGTCCCTAAGATCAAAAGCTTTTTTTTTTTTTTAAATACAGTTTTATCTGTATTTTAAGCTATTATTCACATTAGTATAAGAGCTTTTTTTTTTTTTTTTTTTTTTTTTTTTCAGAGAATGATAAACCCCTTTATTATTATGTTAAACCAGACTCTACTCTGAAATAGTTTCCTATGAGTCAACTTGCACTGTCTTACTTCCTAATTTGTGGCATAAAAATCTCATTACAATTAGCTGATCTTGTGAATACAATAAAAGTTTATTTTGTAGATCTCTCTAATTCTACCACCTATGAATTGCATCTATTGCCTAAATGATCTCAAAAATAAATATGAAGAACAAAAGCTGATATTCAGTTTTAAAAAGTAAATAAATTCTTCCACTTGGGGTATTTGACCCTGCTGTAACTGTCATGCCAGACTCTGTTTTCAAGTTCAAATGATGTTAACTCTACTACTAAAGCTTTTCTGTGCAAAACTACCTTTTCATACTAAGAAAAGTGGGTTCAAGCAATGCAAAAAAGCTTTGCTTCATGACAATAAACTTTGAAAAAAAGTAATAAAAAATAAAAATAAAAATCAGAGGTTTACTCAAAGTCAATATGGAAGTGAGTTCGTATATGAAATTTGAATCTGTCTGAGTTTTAACTTGACAACTGTTTGTCCTTGATCATCTGTTCTGTTCTGTGTCTGCATTTAGATTTATCTGCTTGTGTTTGTAACTGACAAGAGAAATAAAAGAAGGTAAAGTGGAAGGCAGATTATATATTTTATTTTATTTTATTTTATTTTATTTTATTTTATTTTATTTTGTTTTGTTTTGTTTTATTTTGTTTTATTTTATTTCATTTCATTTTACTTTATTTTACTTTATTTTATTTATTTACTTTATTTTATTTATTATTATTATTTATTATTATTAATTTATTATTTTATTTTATTTTATTTTACTTTTTATTTTGTTTTGTATTGTTTTTTCTATGCATACTGATAAATGTGTCTAACATTGCTAACAGTGCATTGTTTCAGTGCTGTTGTTGAAAATGCAGTTTAAATAAATGCATGTCTTCTGAGTGTGAAAGATTAATTTAATGTGAAAATATATATCCCTGATCATTATTTCATGTAAACAGGGAAGGACAGTTCAGCTATTAAAGCACTAAGAATATTTCTTCTTTATACTAAAGGGACTTTTCTGTGATCTTCAGCTCTTCTCAGATAAGTATGTATGAGGGTTGTTTTTAAAACCCTTCTCAGGCATTTAGCTGAATTTTTATATGTTTAAGTACCCTTAGCACTTAGACTGTTACACTTCTAGGGTCTATCTAGCTTTGTAGAAAGCCAGCTAGCTCTATAACTAGAAAGATTATAGCTATATGAGCATGAAATTCATTAGAATAGGTGCGGATAGTAATATGGTATCACAGCTGGGTTACTAGCTGGTATTTTCACATCATACTACATTCTAATCATACATGTTTGCTTGGACAGAGCTTTGACATTTTGATGAAATAGTAGGTAAAGTATTCCTGGTATCTCTGCTCCCCATATGTGGAATGGTAATAATAAAATTTCTTGAATATAAAATATATTTATTGTAAAAGGAATCATATAAATACTAAACTTCATAACTATATAGGCATATAGGCAAGTTAAGTTAGTAAAAACTGAATATAACTATGTCTTGTGGCTATCTTTAGCCACATAAGCCTGATGCTTTTCTTTCTAAACTTTGTCCAACCAAGAGACAGATTGCCTTTCAGCCAACCTGCAAAATATAACAGGAACCCTTCAGTATTATGTGTGAAGAATCATATCATATAAGCTGAATTAAGATTTTTAATCAGTAAATTATGTTTATATCAGTCTAAGTTTTAGCAATATAATCAAGGACTTGGTAGTCCAATTACAATACTAACATTTATAATCCAAATGTTATCTATTACAGCTAATAACATAGATAAAACTGTTATACACATGCTTCCCACTATCTACCACTTTTCTCTGATGTTAAGTTCAAAATTCTCATTCCTGTAAGAAAAATAATAATAACAATAATAATAATTAAAAAGGCAAATCATAATTCATTCTAAAGTCTTTTCCAAGTGGAATATATTGTTGGGAAAATTTAGGATCTTCCTTCTTGCTCTTGGGTTAGTTTAGGAGATTTTCATATATTTTTAAATATCATCTCCTTATTCACTATTACTTCATTGGTCTTTGATTCCACTTTATGTCAAATTTACTATATGTGGTACATTTTAGGTACATTTTATATATGTCATGTACTTACTCTCTGTTTTCTTTGTTACCTATAAAATAAGCTGTTGATGTTGTACTCTAGAGGTGGCAACTAATTGAGCACTACTACAGTATTCATAGACCTATGCCTTCTGATATCATTATGTGCCTGTACTCTCAAGGAAGGCCTCTGCCATGCTTTTACTTTTCTTTGCTGCACCTGTAATATCAATTTATAGTTTATTCTGCACACAGAAGTCCAGACAAAACCTTGGCAACTACAATTTCTGAGGTTATATGGAGTTAAACAATACCTGTGGCTTTTTGCTAGCAAGGATGAAATGCAAACCTCCAGAGAAACAGGTTTGCAATAAACACAATGTAACATACTGAAAAGTTGTTCGTCCCACTGAAGTTAGATCATAGATTTCTAAAGAACACTAATTCAAATACGGATTCCTTAAATAAGGGCATCATCTTAAAATTATATATATATATCATATTTCTCTGCTTCAAATAATCTCCAATTATAAGTTCTCTGCTGGGATCTATGACAAAACTGTAAAAAAATCAATGGGATCTGTGCTACCACACACCCCATACCTCTTTGATATTCAGTATCAGCAGTAGCCTGTTATACTCCTGAAGTACCATTCTGGACCCTGAAAGTATTGAAAGTTTTGAAAGCCTGAATCTCAGAATGCAAGAATTTTTCCATGCCCTGCTGCCTTTCTGCAAATTGATAATTTTCTGCCCATAATAACAGCAATATACTTTTTAGAAAAATGTTTTCTGCTTTTCCTTTCTTTGCCATTTTTAAATGAACTATTTATACTTTTACAGCTGTCTCTACCTTGTCTCTTCCAAATGTTTTTAATTAACTCATTTGGATGTTCATACTAATATGACATTTTTAATGCTATTAAACCATGTAGCATTTTTCTGTCACCATATGTGGTCTTATGAAACCTACAAAACATTATTTTATTTTATTTTATTTTATATTTTATTTTATTTTATTTTATTTTTATTTTCATACAGAATGTATTAAGCCATAGCACCTTGTGCTGTTTGTTTAAATAGAAGCACTGGAAAGAACTTTGGATGCCATTAGCTGATGATTTTTAGAGTAGATGCCATAAATTACACCTCAATCTAATTTAACTTGTATTTTGTTACTCCAAGAAAAATATTAGAGATTTTCACTCATTTTATGACATAATATTCATTTCTGTTGGACCTATGATGAGTAAATGCTTTTCTGAACACAGCAAATTAAAGAAATGGACAGGCACATTTTATTAATACACCTTTTTCTCTTTTGAGTCTTTGTATAAGTTTTGGTAACTAAAATTATGTGCCTTTTTAGCTATTATTATTGTCTGTCATTTTGGAAAGACATGAAATAGGTTAATTCATGTAAAGCAAAACTAACACTTTAATGCAGAAGACTATCAAACAACCCTGAGCCTAAATCCTAATGCAAGTAGCTGTGGAAGCTGGCATTATTTTTTAAAAGTATAAATAAATAAATAAACAAATAAATCCAGGAGACACAGTATGACAGCTTATGTTTTTTTTTTTCTTTTTTTTTCCTTTTTTTTGTTGTTTGTTTGTTTTGTTGTTTTTTTTGTTGTTGTTGTTTTTTTCCCTCAACAGAAATATTGTGTTTGTCGACGTCCAATAATTAAAGTATTCATTATTCATTTGTTGTCATACTGGTGTTTTCCTACACAGTATTTTATGATATATTTGAGGATACAATTATTATTTTCTACATGTATGCTTTTCTACATGTATGTTTTCTACATATATTCAATATTTCCTGAATTTCTATATAAGAGAAATTTTCAAATACTGAATTATGCATTCTACCTGCTAATGGAGTATTGAGTAACAGGTATAGCTAAAATAGAAAATAAGGTAGGCATACCCCTTAATTTTTATTACTCTCCAATTATTTTTTAAACTACTGTTTTGAAATTACTGTCTAAGGTTACTATGTGTACTTAATCCTCGTGCATGACTGAGTAGTACGCTTACCATCACCTGTTAGCTCCAGAAGTGATTATATATTTTGAGACAGTTTTATCACTACATTTATGAGTTAGTTTGCAATTGGATGCCAAGCTGAATGGAAAAAACAGATACATAGTCTTCCAAATCAGTACACAGAAGGATAATTATATTTTTCATGCCCACAGTCATTTAATACAATAATAGTCCTCTTCCTGAAAGGCTAAAAGTTTCAGAGTCAGTTCTTTTCCATTTCTTTTACCCTTAAAGTTTGATTATTTCATCATTTCTATAACTATTTCATTTTGGCTGCAATATTTTATCAGCGTTCAATACATAGTATTAGTTCTTACATTTGTTTTCCTATCTCAAATTATGTTAACCTCATTGCTCTTTTAGTCTGTTCTAGTTAAGAGACTGGTCTAAGCAACACAGAAATGCCTATGAATAGAGTTATTTTTGCTGGGCTAAGGCATTTGAATCTTTTTTCCATCTGCAATTGTAGATATGTTTCTATAATTAACCTAAATGCTTGAGGATAATATGAAAAAGGATTTATAGAAAGCTTTGTATGTTAAAGTTAGTCTTGATAATGCTTTTATCACTTCAGTGTTGATTTCAAAGCCAGGAAGTAAGGGCTAAGTAGGTAAGAAATACATAAAAATAAGAAGGTGAGTATGCAGAGGAACTAGATATTTTCAAGACACTTTAAAGCAACCTCTAGTGATGACACAAATTGAAATAAAACCACTCATAAGGCAAATCTGTGTGCAACAGAGCTCCACCAAACATAAAGTGGGCTCCCGGCTTGTCATTGTGACCTGTTCTTTTGCATGGCTAATAGTTATCAAATCTGGGCCAAATGCTGCATTACAAAACTCTCTACTTTTGCAAATACCTTTTTCAAACAAAAGCATCAACTTCCATTTTTCTCTGTGTAAAAATTCCATATGGATTTTGAGACTTGACCCATAGTTACAAATATTGGTGGCATTTCTAGGAATTTTCTATGAACAATGTATGGAAAGCAAGACGTCAGAAGATGTCAGACCTTTAGATTACAGGGGATTAGGAAGACTTGATTAGACAGAAGTGCAGGGCAATACATAAAAAGACCTTTTACAGGATTTTAACAACTTCAAATAAATCTGTAATGCTGATACTTTTGACCCCATTTTCTAAACTTACTATATGATGTTTCATAGTTAACATACTTTTAATATATCTTGGAAAGGTTTATGCTGCTCTTTTTCTTCAGTATACTGAGGAGACAGATAAAATAATTTAGAGAATATTGTGACTTCTGTATAATTGGAATAAATTTGCTATTTTGAAAATTGTTAAAAATAACTTTTTTTTTTTTTTTTTTTTTTTTTTTTCCCAGCCATTGATACATTGATATCATGTGGGATTGACTTTGCACAGTAAGTGTGGAAGTACAGGGTATCAAGAACTATTACCTGCCTTTTCTCACAGATAACCAGTGATAGGACTAGAGGGAATGGCCTCAAGTTGCACCAGGGGAGGTTTAGGTTACAAATTAGGAGACATTTCTTCTCAGAAAGAGTAGTCAGGCATTGGAACAGGTTGCTCAGGGAGGTGGTGGCATCACCATCCCTGGGGGTGTTCAAGGAAAGGTTGGACATGGTGCTTAGGGACATGGTTTAGTGGGCAACATTGATAGTAGGATGATGGTTGGACCAGATGATCTTGGAGGTCTCTTCCAACCTTAATGATTCTATGATCATCAACAAACTTGTTGAGGATGCATTCCAATCCTAGACCCAAATTATTGTCAAAATGTCAAACCGGGCTGGCCCTAGAACTGAGCCCTGGTAAACATTACTAGCAACTTTCTGCCAGCCAGATGTAGCCCTGTTCACTACAACACTGACCTCTGGTGATATTGGTGGTAGGGGGATGGTTGGACCAGATGATCTTGGAGGTCTTTTCTGACTTTAATGATTCTATAATTAGTATCATCAAGAGAAAAAAAAAAAGGGCATCCTTCCATGTACAATTTGTACTTTCATGCAAAGAATTCAGGTTAGACACCTGACTTTTCGTTTAAGATGATAGTTGGTAACTAATAGGTGAGACTTACTGGTAAGAATGTATTTACTCTTTATGTGACAGAGCAAGTGAAATGCATTGAGCTCTGACTAGGGATGAATGAAGAGATATTTAAGAGTTTATGGGTAAGGATTAAAGGGCAGGCTACCAGGGCTGATACTGTTGTGGTAGTTTGCTACAGGTCACTTGATTAGGAAAAGAATGTAGATGAAACCTTCTACAGACAGCTGGAAGTAGCCTCACAATCACAAGTCATAGTTCCAATGAGGGACCCTGGCATATTCTGGAAAAACCTCACAGCTAGGCACAGACAATCCAGGAGGTTCCTGCAGAACAATGATTATAACTTTTTAACACAAGTGGTCGAGGAGCCAATGAGGACAGATGTGTTGCTGGACCTTGTACTCACAATAAAGAAGGACCAGGTGGTGTGAAGGCTGGGGGCAGCTTTGGCTATAGTGAGTGGTAGTAGAGTTCAGGATCTTGCAAGAAGGAAGCAGGGCAATGAGGATGATTGCAACCCTGGACTTCAGGAAAGCAATCTTTGGCCTCCTTAGGGACCTACTTGGAGGAATCCCATGTATTAGGGCCCTAGCAGTGTGGTGGTTTTACTTAGGTGGGCAGCCAAACTCCACCTCAGCTGCTTTCTCACTCCCCCTCCTCAAAGGGAAAGGCGGAGAAAATATGATGCAAAGGGCTCAAGGGTTGAGATAAGGAAAGGAAAATCGCTCAGCAATTACTATGACGAGCAAAACAGACTCAGTAGGGAGATAATAAAATTTATTGCCTATTACTAACAGACTAGAGAAGTGAGAAACAAAGGAAAGAAACCAGAAGCACCTTCCACTCCAACCTTCTTCCACCTCCTCCCCCTGAGTGGCACAGGGGAAAGGGGAATGGGGATTGCAGTCAGTCTATAGCACTTTGTCTCTGCCGCTCCTTCTTAGTCACTCT
This sequence comes from Oxyura jamaicensis, assembly GCF_011077185.1. Lineage (NCBI taxonomy): Eukaryota > Metazoa > Chordata > Aves > Anseriformes > Anatidae > Oxyura > Oxyura jamaicensis. The sequence goes on from NC_048893.1 coordinate 168,608,972, forward strand.
CTTTCCCTGCTCCACGTGGGGTCCCCCCCACGGGATGCAGTCCTTCCCAAACTGATCCTACATGGGCTTCCCACAGGCAGCAGCTCTTCAAGAACTGCTCCAGATATGGGTCCGTACCACAGGGTCCATCCCTCCAGAGCAAACTGCTCCAACACAGGTCCCCAATGGGTGGCAGCTCCCCCCAGGCCCCCTGCTCCTGTGTGGGCTCCTCTCCACAGGCTGCAGCTACAGCCTGGGGCCTGTTCTGGTGGGGGTCCTCCACAGGCCGCAGTCTCCTCCAGGCCACATCCATGTCATCCACCAGGGGCTCCTCCATGCTCTGCAGCATCAAGATCTGCTCCATGGGCTGCAGGGGGGACCGCCTGCTGCCCTCATCACAGTTGTGGCCAGTGACAGGACAAGAGGCAACAGGCACAAACTGAAACACAGGAAATTCCAGATGGATATGAGAAAACAATTTACTGTGAGGGTGACAACTGAAACAGATTGCTCAGAGAGGCCGTGGGGTCTTTTTCTCTGGAGACGCTCAAAAGCTGCATGAATGCAGCCCAGTGCAATGTGCTATAGATGACCCTGTCTGGCAGCAGGCTGGGACTAGATGATTTCCAGAGGTCCCTTACAACCTCAGCCATTCTGTGATTCTGTGATTCTGTGATACGGTAACCTCTAAAGACCATTTGAACATTCTTGACTGAAAGATGCCTTAAACTTAATAGATTTACTATAATAGAATAACTAAATAAGTTATATTGTTCCAAATGCTATGTTAAAAATCTTTATATTTTGAAAATGTTAAGCACACAAGCAACATGACAGTTTCCATAGGGAGCCTTTCATATCCTAAATTCCTCTAATGGAAAACCTCTAGAAATTTCATTTTGTTCTGGACATGCTTGTTCCTGATCTTGAAGACTACATAAGCTTTGATATACTATCCTAATGGCTCACCAAGATTAAAGGAAATGCATGTTGCCTGGATTCATTCTGATATTAAATATAAAAGAACATATTTGATTTATCCACTTTGGCTAGTTATGATGATATAATTATATATACAATAATTTCATTCAATAACAATAATAATAATAATAAAGAACAAGACATTAATGACTCACTTTCTGTTCCAAGTGGTCCTATAACTGTAATGTTGAATTGTCATTTACAATTTAATGATATTGATATTAACAAAATGAAAAATAATGTTTCAGTTGCTCTTATATTGGTAATTGTTCTTGAAACATAACAAATGAAGACCTGTGTATTTTTTTTCCAATTAGAATTTAATATAAGTAAATTATTTATATATGGGAATTTCAATTGTTCTTTTATGCTGAAGCATTTAAAATAATTAGATAATCTCTGTTTCAGATTATTAATTAGATTGACAAATTAGTGAAATTAATTTTCTGACTATCAGGAACCAAATGGTTCTTAAATATAATAAAATATATATATATATTAATCATTTGTAATAGCAGATGTTTCTTCCCCAAACTTTGAGAATAAATACCACAGAACAAAAGTATATCTCTTCCATGTTTTGTTAGATACAATAAGAGCCCTATATCAGAAATTTTATAAGGGTATAAAAAGGGATTAGGCAAACTATGTCCAATAATTATTTTGCAGCTACAGACACTTTTGGTTTATGAGGAGTTTATGTATTCAAGACCGACACAAGTTCACACTGGTGATTCCATTGTATCTTCATGCCTCAGTTCTGTTGTAGAAGTCCTGTTTTATCATATGATTAACAAGAAAACTCAAATACAGTTAGCTAACTAATAATGAGATCATACCAGTATATGGTGACATCATTTTGTTTGAAATAGTACGATGCTTCTGAATGTGGCTTTTCTTTGCTTGCTTGCTTGTTTGTTCATTTTCCTGCACTTCTATAAATCCTATACATTCTTTATTTTTTTTAGTGCAATTGGAAAGATGTTTATAATGTTTATATTACCTCGAAAAATTGATGTGGCAATTTCAGAAATTTTTTGTAACTAAACATATGCAAGAGTTTTGTACACTGGAACAGAATAGATGGGAATTATCATACCTACCTCTAGATATCTAATGTGTATTTCTAAGAGTAAGATTGACTGTGTTTTTTGTAAAAGTTAGTATGCCTATAAACCACCCCATTATACATACATTTTCTATAGCTTGAGGATTTTTATTCATTAGGCTAGTATTTTGGTCTAGAACTTTTAAACATGACGTTAATATCTCATATTGAATCAGGAGATGAGTTATTTTTATGGTCCACTTTTTTTTTTTGGTGGTGGTGTTTGTTTTTTTTTGGGGGGGGGGGTGGAGCGGGGGGGGAGGGGGAGGAATTACCTCCAGAGGATACATTGATACAGCTATTTTTGTTGACAAGATGAGTAAGCTTGGGTAGTACATGTTTTGTGAACAGTAATAAGACTTCAGTTTTCTTGTTTTTCGGCATAATACCTGCTCCTACTGCTAAAATGTTAGTTACAAATTAATAGATATGCATGCTAGTGTAGAAAAAGTAACTGAACCATTTATTCATTGCACATTGTTCTGGTCAGCAGAATTGCAGTGTGGATCTCTTGAAGAAATTGTAATTGTCTTTTCAGAAAGGAAAGTTTTTGAGACATTCTTGATACTAAAGTAACAGTATAACTAGAGAGAGCTTGTCAGTTTTATTTTTTATTTTTCTTTCAACAACTTTCTTGAGTTTTCACCTGACTAGTCAATAGAAAATACTGTAAAACATGCTTTAACTGCCATTTATGCACACTTCAAGATTTCCACTGCCATCTGTAGAATAAGGGGCTTGAGTTGTTTTTCATTTCAGCTGAGCCTTGTGGAAATTGATGTGTGTCCTGGTTTCAACTGAGATTGAATTAATTTTCTTCCTAATAGCTGGTATGGTTCTATTTTGGATTTAGTATGAGAATAATGTTGATAACACACTGATGTTCTAGTTGTGGCTGAGCAGTGCTTCCACTAAATCAAGGACTTTTCAGATCTTCATGCTGCCCTGACAGCAAGGAGGCTGGGGGTGCAGAAGAAGCTGTGGGGGGGCTGAACCAGGACAGCTGACTCAAACTGGCCAAAGGAATATTCCATACCATGTGGTATCATGCTGAACAATACAATTGTGGAGAGTGGGAAGCAGGCAACTTGAGGACTGACTGGGCATCAGAGAGTAGGTGGTCAGCAATTGTATTGTGTATCACTTGTTTTGTATATTCTTTTATCATGATTACTATTGATATTATTATTATTTTCCCTTCATTTTCTGTCCTATTAAACTATCTTTATCTCAACCCACAAGTTTTAACTTTTTTTTTTTTTTTTTTTTTTTTTTTTTTGATTCTCTCCCCCAGTGAGAGTAAAAGCAAAAGGCTGTGTGGTGCTTAGCTGCCTGACAGTTTAAACCACAAGAAGTTGTATCAAATAACCCTGCCAGGATAAAAATGAAAAATGAAATTAGCTACTTAAGAGTGTAGAATGTATAGAGACTCAGTTAACAGAGGTGGTCACAAGCAAAAGCTGTGACAATCCTAATATTTTTTAGAGAGAAGCAGAAAAATATCAACTGCAATAAATAAATGTCAATAAATAAATATAACAATCAACCAAACATAAACAGAGCCATAGAGAGGAGAATACATGTTCTCTGAATAATAAGATGAAAGAGACCCTGAATAAAAGATAATATAAAATAAAAAAAAATAAAACTGCTTCCAGTTCCAGGCAACAGATCTTCATGCCTTTTCTCCTTTCCCTTTCCCTCACCCTTTCCCTTTTCCTTTCCCTTTCTCTTTCCTCTTTTTTTTTTTTTTTTCTTTCAAGACTTTCATTTTGATTGCAAAATTCACTAGCAGGTGAAGTTCCTGAATCTGTTTAATTTGCACTTCCTGTTTTCAGAACACATTCTGAGATATCAGCACTCGGAATGTAAATTGTCCAAGGAGTCCAAATGTTTTGTCTTGCCATGGTTTGAAAGTCACATAGGAAGATCATAAGTTCAAGTAAACAGCAGCTATTTCAAGCAGTTGGTGTACAAGGTGTCTTGGGTTTATGTGGCAAGGGCTTGGTAACAGGGAGGCTGCAGGTTTGGCCTCTGTGAGAAGAGTCCAGAAGCTATCTGATGTCAAATAATAGGCATATCCAGCTGGCTCCAAAAGAGACCTAATGCTGACCAGATCTAAGCAAATAAGTGATATTGGTTGTGCCCCTGTGAAACCAGATTTAAGAAAGGGAAAGATCCTACTGTGCAACAACAGCTAGGAGAGAAAGGAGTGAGAAACAGCCTTGGAGACACCAAGGTCAGTGAAGGAGGGCAGGAAGTGCTCCAGGCACTCAGCAGCAGTTCCCCTGCGGCCTGTGGAGAGGCCCCTGGTGTAGCAGGCTGTCCCCCTGCAGCCCATGGGTCCCACATGGAGCAGATCTCCATGCTGCAGCCCATGGAGGAGCCCCCAGTGGAGCAGGTGGATGTGGCCTGGAGGAGGCTGCGGCCCATGGAGAGCCCCCGCAGGAGCAGGCCCAGGCCGGAGTTGCAGCCCATGGAGAGGAGCCCACGCAGGAGCAGGGGACTCGGGGGAGCTGCCACCCGTGGGAGACCTGTGCTGGAGCATTTTGCTCCTGAGGAATGGACCCCATGATATGGAGTCCTGTTGGAGCAGTTCTTGAAGAGCTGCTGTCTGTGGGAAGCCCCCGCCGGGTCAGTTCAGGAAGAACGGCATCCTGTGGGAGGGACACCATGTGGAGCAGGGGAAGAGAGTGATTGTGAAGGAGAGGTGGAGACAAAGCATTACAGAAAAATTGCAGACCCCATTCCACCGTTCCCCTGCACTTCTCAGGGGGAAGAGTTAGAATAAGGTCCTCCTAGACTAGGGGAAGGTGTTTTGCTTGCTTTTAGTTTCTCACTGTTCTAGTCTGCTAGTGATAGGTAATACATTATATTAAACTCCCCATGCTGAGCCTGTTTTGCCCATGATGATAACTGGTGAGTGTCCCATATCTCCACTCTTGAGCCCTTTGCATTGTATTTTCTCAGCCTTCTCTTTTGAGGAGGGGGAGTGAGAGAGTGGTTGTGGTGGAGTTCAGCTCTGTAGCAGGGTAAAACCATGACAGTGCCCTCCATAAATTTATTAAGGGTACACTCTATCCCATTGCCCAAATCATTAATGAAGATGTTAAAAAAGACTAGACCCAATACTGACCAATGGGGTACTCTACTCATTACTGGCCTCCAAATAGACTTTTCACTACTGACTCCTCTGCATCTGGCCATTCAGCCAGTTTTTGATCCACCTCACTGTGTGCTTATCCAGCCCATACTTCAACAGTTTCTCTGTGAGGATCTCATGAGGGACAGTGTTAAAGCCCTTACCAAAGTCCATGAAGACAATGTCCACTGCTCCTCCCTCATCCGTCAGGCTGGTAATTTCACCATAGATGTTTATCATGTTGGTCATGCATGATTTCCCCTTGGGGAATCCATGCTGATTACTCATCATCATTAGGAGTTATCCTTGCCCTTTCAGTGCCTGGAAATATTTTCCAAGATTAGCTTTTTCATCACCTTGATTGAGATGAGGATGGCTGACCTGTAGTTCCCATGTTCTCCTTCTTGCCCTTCTTGAAGATAGGAGTGTCATTTATTTCCTGCAGTCTTTGGACACGTCTCCCATTTACCACAATCAAGCAAAGATTATTGAGAATGTCCTTGGAATCAGATCTGCCAGCTCCCTCAACACTCATGGGTGCATCCCATCAGAGTCCATGGACATGCAAATGTCAAGTTTAAGTATTCCCTGATCTGATCCTCTTCCATCCGAGGTACATCTTTCTTGACCCAGCCTTTCAGCATGGCCTCTCGGACCTGGGATTCCTGAAGGCCAGTAAGGAATGCCTTTTGCCAGGCAAACACATTCAGTACCTCATCCTTTTCACTGTCCCAGATAACAAGGTCTCCCATTTCCTTCAGGAATGGGCCCAGATTTTCTCTTGTCTTCCTTTTGTCACTGCTGTTTATATACAAGCCCTTCTTGTTGCTTTTGATACCCAAGGCTTTAGCTTTCCTAACTTGAATCATATCTGCTTGGACAACTTCTCTGTATTCCTAACAGTCTACCTGTCCTTGCTTCCACCCTCTGCAGGCTTTTATGTTTGAGTTTGGCCAGGAGCAAGTTGTTTGTCCATGCAGGCCTCCTGTCATTTTTGCCTGACTTTTCCTTTGTTGGGATGCATCACTGTTGAGCTTTGAGGAAGTGATCACAGAACGTTAACCAGCTTTCTGTTGCTTAGCTACCCATCAACATAAAATCACTACAAAACATTCTACATGAAATATATTTGTATTCCTGTTCTTTCCAAGTTCATCTTCCGGCCTTTTTCTGACCATCCTCTCCCTGAAAGTCCTGCCCATTTAATGAAGGAAATTGGGAAGCAGTACAGCAGTTTATAATTATTTATTCCTTCCTTTGAAAGAAGGAATGTCCAGCTATATCTTGTGCCTTCAGGAAATACAGGAGAATATTACCATGCAGTCCCCAAGGTATTGAGGGAATAGAGATTTGAAAGTGACAAAATAGCTGCATTTGACCTCGTTGGAGCTGTTTGACTAGATCACACAGGAGAGAGACACAAGCTTAAGGAAGTGATGTTTTTGAGACTTAAGCCGAGAGTATGACATCTGGTAAAATGACTTTCAGGAAGTGCTGTCAGATATTGCCAGTGAAAAGGGGACTGAATTCTTTGAGAGAAGCTGATTAAAGACTAAGTAAATGAAGTGGGATGGACTGTCAAGCAAGTAGGGCAGTAGGCCACTTTGGCTGACCTGGGATCTTCTGCTGGAGCTTAGACAGAAAAAGAAAGTGTAAGGCTGCTAGAAGCAGAGTCAGGCAATGTGGAAGGAATACAGAGATGTCGTTTGACTATGCAGGGAGAAAATTCATGTGGCCAGAGCACAATTAGACCTTAAGCTACCCTGGTGTGTGGGAGTTTTTATTTATTTATTTATTTTTATTTTAAATAAATATGTGAACAGAAGAAGGAGGACCAAAGAAAACAGGTCCACTACTTGATGGGGAAGGTCACCTCACAGACAAGGACATAGGCAAAGCAGAGACATTTAATGCCTTCTTCACCTCTGTCTTCAACATTGATGATGAACTTCAGGACCCTGGGTTCCCTGAGCTGGAGGACCATAATGGTGGGAATGATAAACTCCCAATCAACCCTGAACGTGTGCGGGATTTGTTGCTCCACCTGGATACATACAAGTCCACGGGTCTGGATGGGATTCATCCCAGGGCATTTAGAGAGCTGCCTGACATCATTGCGGGACCTCTCTCAATTATTTTTCAACAGTCTTGGGAATCTGGAGAGGTCCCAGTAGACTGGAAACTGGAAAATGTTGTACCAGTTTTCAAGAAGGGCAAGAAAGAAGACCCTAACAACTACTGGTCTGTCAATCTCACATCAGTGCCTGGTAAAATTTTGGAGAAGATTGTCCTTGAACTTATTGAAGCGCACCTGGGGGACAATGCACTCATTGGTCCCAGCCAAGACGGATTCATGAGGGGTAGGTCCTGCTTGACTAACTTGATTTCCTTTTATTATAAGATCACCCAACTAGTCGATCAAGGGAAACCAGCTGATGTGATCTTTTTGGATTTGAGTAAAGCTTTTGACACAGTTTCCCATAGGATAGTACTGGACAAATTATCCAGCATACAGCTAAACAAAAACATCATACAATGGGTGAGCAATTGGCTGATGGGCAGGGCTCAAAGGGTTATGGTAAATGGAGCCGCATCAGGCTGGCAGATGGTCACTAGTGGGGTCCCCCAGGGCTCCATTTTAGGGCCAATCCTCTTCAATGTTTTTATAAACAATTTGGATATAGGACTAGAAGGTGTTTTGAACAAATTTGCTGATGATACCATGCTTGGAGGAGTTGTTGACTCTGCTGAAGGTGGAAAAGGCTTGCGGAGAGATCTGGACAAATTGGAGAGCTGGACAATCACCATGATTGCATGAAGTTTAACAAAAGCAAGTGCCGGGTCCTGCACTTGGGACGGGACAACCCTGGCTATACATACAGACTGGACGATGAGACGCTGGAGAGCAGCCCCATAGAGAGGGATCTGGGGGTTGTGGAAGAGCAAGTTGAATATGAGTCAGCAGTATGCCCTGGCAGCCACAAGGGCCAACCATATCCTGGGGTATATCAAGCACTGCATTGCCAGTCAGTCAAGGGAAGTGGTTGTCCCGCTCTACTCTGTGCTGGTGCGGCCTCACCTCGAGTGCTGTATGCAGTTCTGGGCACCACAGTATAAAAAGGATGTGAAACTATTGGAGAGTGTCCAGAGAGGGGCTACAAAGGTGGCGAAGGGCCTAGAGGGGAAGATGTTTGAGGAGCGGCTCAGGTCACTTGGCATGTTCAGCCTGGAGAAGAGGAGGCTGAGGGGAGACCTCATCACAGTCTACAACTTCCTCATGAGGGGGAGAGGAGGGGCAGGTGCCAATCTATTCTTTTTAGTGACCAGTGATAGGACACGCAGGAATTGTGTCAAGCTGCCACATGGGAGGTTCAGGCTGGACATCAGGAAAAGATTCTTCACCAAGAGGGTGGTCACACACTGGAACAGGCTCTCCAGGGATGTAGTCATGGCACCAAGCCTGTCGGAGTTTAAGAAGCGTTTGGACTGTGTACTTAGTCACATGGTCTTAACTTTGGGGTAGACCTCTGCGGTGCCAGGAGTTGGACTCAGTGATCCTTGTGGGTCCCTTCCAACTCAGGATATTCTATGATTCTATGATTTTATAATGGAATAGAGACTTACCTCATTCACTGGGACTTTATATATTACATCTCATATACTCTCATCAGACTGGATATTCCTATTTGGACCTCTTGTGATGTTTAATTTTACACTAAAGGTAGGCTGTGACTTTGCAATCAAAACTGTTAAATGTGTCTGTTTCGTATAAACTTGGTTCAGCTTTAAAAAGTACATATTTATTCAATATGTATTGTTTTTAAAGTATGTATTTATATCACAGTGTCTCACAGGATCCCTAAAAATGTCATAAACTCTTCAAAATCATACAGTAACAATCTAGTCCCATAGCATGAGTCTTACAATCACAATGTGGCATGTGTGATACCACTGACATAGGTAAATATAGTCTGTTTGAAGAAAATCTATTGTTTTTAGTTGACAGAATTATGTATTTAGAATTCTTCTATTAAGCAAAATAACGTGTAGGATTGCTGCAAAGAAATAGCCAGAAATTCTTATCTCTATGCATAGTGACTATTTAAAGCTACATAAAATATCAGTTATCTCCTCCAGCTCTTCCTAATTGCTTCAAGGTCTACAATGGATATATAAAATGAAGAACAGGTTTAGTACTGCTATATATATATATATATATATATATATGTATATATAAGATAACAGCATGCTTGACGACATGGTATTTTCTTTTTCCCTGTTTCTAAAATGACTGATTTAAAGTGCTATACTTGTTTTCCATTCCTATCTATCTGTATCTTTCAAATAAGTCAAGAGAAACGTTCATGTTTCAATAGTTTGTTACATGGGAGAGAAAGTTCAGACATCCATTATATACATAGATTTATTATATATATATCTAGGAAAAATAGCTGTATTTAAAAAAAAAAAAAAAAATCAATTCAATTTGAAGAGCATCCAATGCACTAAATGGTTCTTTTTTTCTACACAAAAGATGGAATGATTCAAGGGCCAGTTCAGTATCTAAAATTGGAACCAACCCTTAAAGTGAAACTTTGTTAGTGAAGGATATTGCCTTTTTTTTTTTTTTTTTTTTTTTTGGATACATACAGTATCAGTATTTTGGGGTGATTTCAGCTGTTCTCCTGATGAGCATTTAAAGACTTATAGATTTGTTATTTACCTGTTGTTACCTGTTATTTGCCTGTAAACAAAGCAAGACAAAGCAAACCGCCCTGCCAAAGCAGGTTCCTCAGAGCAGGCTGCCCAGGTAGGCGTCCAGACGGGCCTTGAATATCTCCAGAGAAGGAGACTCCACAACCTCTCTAGGCAGCCTGTTCCAGTGCTCCATCACTCTCACCATGAAGAAGTTATTTTGCATGTCGGTGCAGAACTTCCTGTGTTCTATTTTGCGGCCGTTGCCCCTTGTCCTATCCCCACAAGCCACTGAGAAGAGGTTAGCTACATCCTTCCATCTCCCACCCCTCAGATATTTGTACACATTGATAAGATCCCCTCTCAGTCTTCTCTTCTCCAGGCTGAACAGACCCAGGTCTCTCAGCCTTTCTTCATAGGGAAGATGCTCCAGGCCTCGTATCATCTTTGTGGCCCTCCACTGCACTCTTTCCAGGAGATCCCTGTCTTCTTTGTACCAGGGAGCCCAGAACTGGACACAGTACTCCAGGTGAGGCCTGACCAGGGCAGAGTAGAGGGGGAGGATCACCTCCCTTGACCTGCTAGCCACTCTCCTTTTAATGCACGCCACGATCCCATTAGCCCTCCTGGCCACCAGGGCACACTGCTGGCTCATGGTCAACCTGTCGTCCACCAGGACACCCAGGTCCTTCTCCTCAGAGCTCCTCTCCAGCCAGTCGTCTCCCAGCCTGTACTGATACTTCTGGTTGTCCCTTCCCAGGTGCAGGACTCTACAATTGCTCTTATTAAACCACATCTGGTTTCTTCCTGCCCATCTTTCCAGCCAGTCCAGGTCTCGCTGAATGGCAGCACAGCCTTCCGGCGTGTCAGTCACTCCTCCCAGCATCGTGTTGTCAGTGTACTTGCTGAGGGCAGACATTATTCCCTCATCAAGGTGGTCGATGAAGATATTGAACAAGACTGGACCCAGCACCGACCCCTGGGGAACACTGCTAGTCACAGGCCTCCAGCCAGACTCTGCTCCGCTGATCACCACCCTCTGAGCTCGGCCAGTCAGCCAGTTCTCAACCCACCTTGCCGTCCACTCATCTATCCCACACTTTCTCAGCTTTGCTAGCAGGATGTCATGGGAGACAGTATTGAAAGCCCTGCTAAAGTCAAGGTAGGTGACATCCACTGCTCTCCCCCCATCTACCCAGCTGGTGATGTCATCATAGAAGGCAATGAAGTTGGTCGAGCACGACTTCCCCTTGGTCCGTGAAAAGCATATAAGAATTTAAAGAGCCAGTTTGCTATCACTACACAGAAATTTCCCAGAAACTCAACTAGGCTGTGGGACTAAAACATCCTCCCCCTTTAAGTCAGAGGCTTAAATACTGCCACAATTGACTCGAAAGAAATGAAACTGCTGAGATCATATTATTAGGCTCAGAGACAGGTAAAGGCAAAACTATTGATGTTTTCCTCTACTAAAAGGAAGCACAATTATTTAGTTTATTAACTTATTATACTTGTGCTAAACCAAAGAAAAGTAAGATAGACATCTGTCACAGGCTTGTCATTCTACTAAGGGTTTATAGGACAGAGTGTCATTTATTACACATAAAAAAATAATAATAATAATAAAAAAAAAAGCTATCTCCTGTTCTGGCAGATCAAGAAAATATATTTTTTGTGGCTTTCATTTTTGTTTTTAAATCAGTCCCTGAAAGAATGATCCAGAAAATACTTTGATTGTCAAAAAGATAAGAAAGACAATTAACTTATTCAAAGGAATATCTGATTAAAATGCTTTTTTTTTTCATTTATTTGTGTGAACTTTCTAATATGTTTAGAGACACTTAACTTCACTTTGAACCCATGTACTTCACTGCAAATCCTTTGAAATCATCCGCTGTTTGAATATACTGAAGAGATTAATTCCCTTTCTGCACTCCAAGACTTTCCTACCTTAAAATAGCTTGCATCTTATTTTTATCTCTCTCTCAAATCATACACTCAAAGATCAGAACATCTTACTTACAACATCAAATATATATCAGATATATTTTCTACATTTGTTCCAGTGTTCCATATGTTGTGTTTAGATCACTGATAGCAATTAACACTATTTAAAATAATAATAATAATAATAATTTGAGGTAGTATTTCATATTGTTCTTAATAAGCAAACTTAAAATTATAAGATAATAGAAATCTTTATGGCATTTTATGACAACATTGTATTAAGTGTCTCAGTCAGGGGTACTCAAATGTGAAAACAAAGAGAGAACATTAAAGCAAAATATGTCCTATCTTCAAATATGTTGCAAAATTAATCTGTTCTCCATTCCTTTCCCATTTTTGTAAAGATGGGAACCCATCTTAACCATTGGTGTTATATTGGAACACTTGCACCAGTAACATTTATATAACATTTTCTTGTTCAGTGTCCCATACCTGATTTGGCCATACTGGTCACATTATAGAAAACAGCAAATTCTTCATGCTGCATATATCTGCTTAATAATTTAGATACAGCAAACACTTCATAAATTTTTCAAATAAAACTTATTTAAAAATATATAGCAATCAGTCAAAATATAAATATTTCATGAAAATAGTTCATTTTTTGTTAAATCAGTCTGAATACCATGCAACATTTTAACTGAACATTTCATTACAGGATGTCTTCAAATTTTTGTTTTGTTTTGTTTTGTTTGTTTGTTTGTTTTAATCCAGTCATTCAAATAAATGCTTGTCAATGAAACTGAGTAGCTGCATCACAACATGCTGTCAGAGCCACAAATTCCAATATTCCTTATCTGTTTTACAGGTTTAGAAACTCTTGGGGTATTATTCCTAACAAATTGAAATGCCAAAAGAAAAAAAAAAAAATACAAAAATTAATTGCTTTATTACAAAGAACTCTATCCAAAAGTATTAGAGTTTATCTATTTCCCTTTCCAATATAACAGAGTAAGCTTTGTGATTATCTATATAAATGTTCAATTAGCCTTAATGATATTTTATGGTGATTAGATTCACAGGCTGAACAGTATTATTGTTACCGATACTCATGGGAAAAAAATAATAATAATAATAATAAAATAAGGAGAAAAGCAATTCTAACTTTGTATGCACAGTGAAGGATTTTGAATTAGCTTCTGCTACAAAGAGAAAGAGTTATATTAAGTTATTCTATGAAAACAGAGTAATCATCTCAATGTTCAGAAGCAGCAAAACATGCAAACTGACTATTAGGATTTATTAGGAAAGGAATGGAGAACTAATCAGAAAACAATGTTGTGGCATTGTAGAACACACATTGTTCCTGGAACATGAATATTGTGTTTATTTCTCTTCTTATTTATAAATAAATAAATAAATAAATACATGCAAAAAAAAAGGTATAGAGGAAGGCAACAGGATGACCAAAAGTAGAAGAATTTTCCTTTAAGTAATTACTAAAATCAACATATTTTTTTCAGCCTACAAAAATGTTAAGCATTTTTTAGTAAGATTCACCATGTGTTGCAGATAACATTTGCTTTCAGAGCTAACTCACTCCATAAGACAAATGAACTGAGGTTAAAATTGAAAAAGAAATAATAAAATAGCTCTCAGTTATAAAGCCAATAGACTTGGTGACCTTTGTCACCCTTCCAACTCAGGATATTGTATGATTCTACAGTGCTTCAGTGAACTGAAGAATTGTTTAATCACTCTAAGCTGTGTAGTCAAACATGGAATGTGATTTTTCTGTGCTGAAACAGAGAAAAATACCAGAAGAGACACTAAAATTAAAATGAAAGTGTAGAAATACTAATTATCTGAAGTTTATTACAAATAGAATTTATCTATAATACCTGCAGGAGTCTGTCTGTGACTGATAGACTCTAAACGAGGAGAGTTCTCTCTCTCTGTCTCTCAAAAAGTCTGTATAACCAGGAATTTTTGCTTCTGATGATTTAGAAAACTCTCCTGTCTCCATCATGAAACCTTAAAAAAAAAAAAAATAGTGTTTGCGTTAGACGTTTTTTAACTATTTAACGTTTTTAACTATTAACCCATGTAAATATACATCAATGATATAGAATTGTTTTTTTTTTAAAGGACTGCTTAAATTTATGCATTTCATTAATTCCCTTGAATACTCTAGTTCTAAAAAAAAAAAAAAAAAAAAAAAAAAAAAAAAAAAGGCATTTGTTTTAGACTTCTTTAACTACTAACCCTGTAACTATACATCACTGATATATAATAATGTGGGTTTTTTTTTAGTGACTGATTAAATTTATATGCTTCAGTTTTCATTAATTTACTGGAACACTCTAGTTATAGTAGTTATATCATACTATAATACAAAATGTGGAGAACAGAAAGTGCAAATATTAGAGGGCACAGACAAATGTCATTTTTAATAGTTGTAGTAAAGATGCTTGTAAATCCCTTGGGAAAGTAAAAGTTTCAGCAAATTGGTTTTCATAAATAACGCTACTGCTAAATCCTATTCTCAGGATCTTGAAGGAGTTTTCATCATAGCAAAAGCAAGACAGGTGAAATGAGTGAATTAGCAACACCAGAGAGAATTTGTATCAAAGCCGAGGCTAGATATCTTCAATTTACTGTTCTGTACTGAGGCTGTTAAGGTGTATATTTAAATTATGCTCTATGCCATATCTTTAGATGCTTAGCACTTTTCAAGCAAAATTTAAAAATAATTCTATTTAATAATTTAAACTGATTTTACTCTTTTGCATTCTAAAGATATGCCACACCTGTAATCAGAAATGTGATTGATAATCAAGCTAGTTCAGATTCTGGAAGCAATGAAGCTGTCCTGATTAAAGCCACTGTGCATGTATGATGCCTGAGGTATACATGGATTTTCAGTACTTCAGCTGGCAAGATAAAGGCAAACTTTGACATGTCTTCAGGTCCCACAGATACTGTGCCTGTTGTACATATCTAGGCTTAGAGTGATTTATGGTTTGATAAATGAGGACAGTCAGTTATATTTCATTAGGGAGTGGTTTATTTAAAAGAGAAAAATAAATCTTGGAATAACTAGGAAATCAGGTACCGTTCACCCTTTGAGTGTCCTGGATCTGTGAGCCTTACAGATATGTGCGTATTAGTGAATGAAAAGCCTCTTACCAAGTCTGTGGTGCGTCTTGCTTCCATTTGATAGAATCTTCCTCTCCATACTGGGTGGACCCTGTTATCCATATCCCTGAACCAGACTTAGGCAACATGTGGGTG
Source organism: Oxyura jamaicensis (assembly GCF_011077185.1). Lineage (NCBI taxonomy): Eukaryota > Metazoa > Chordata > Aves > Anseriformes > Anatidae > Oxyura > Oxyura jamaicensis. The sequence goes on from NC_048893.1 coordinate 168,624,118, forward strand.
AATATTCATTTCACAGACCCAACCTGAATCAAGGAGCCCAGTTCAAAATATGAAGAGTTGGCAGGCAGCACCTGAACTAATTTGTCGGCACTGTTTATTTAATTAGAACAGACTTAAAAACATCACAGAATGGTGTCGTGGCTTTGGCAGGGATAGAATTAATTTTCTTCATAGAAGCTTACACAGCTCTCTTTTGGATTTTTGACGGAAACAGTAATACCACACCAATGTTTTTAGTTGTTGAAGAGCAGTACTTACACAGAGCTAATGACTTTTCTGCTTCTTGTGCTGCCCTGCCAGTGAGGATGCTGAGATGTATGAGAAGCTGGGAGGGGAGACAGCCAGAACAGCTGACCCAAACTGATCAAGGAGATATTACATACCATACAATGTCACGCTCAGCAAATAAAAGCTGGGGTAAAGAAGGAGAAAGGACATCTAAATTGATGGCATTTGTCTTCCCAAGGAACTGTTATGTGTGATGAGCCCTGGATTCCTGGAAGTGGCTGCTGATAGGAAGGAGTGAATTAATTCCTCATTTTGCTTTGCTGAAATGCACAGCTTTTGCTTTACCTAGTAATCTGTTTTATCTCAACACGTGAGCTCTTGCACTTTTACCTTTCTGATTCTCTCCCCCAACCCACCTGGGGAGAGTGAGAGAGCATCTGTGAGGTACTTAGCTGCCTGCTGGGGTTAAACCACAATAAATGGCTGGGGCAGCACTTTGATGGTATTCTCTAGGCACTAGACAGATGTCTTAGAGCACCAAGAAGCCAGTGGTACAGACCAGACCTGTAAACAAGGTAGAAAATAGATAGGTAAAGTTGCTTGCAAGCTCTACAATTGGGTTTTGTTGCAATTACATTAAAAAATGCAGTGAAGCATAATTACAAATCTGCTAACTCTTGTTCTTTCATGACCTGTGAAGACACCTGGACATGCATCAGGCCCCACTGAACCAGGAGGTTAGGGAAGCATAATGGGTCTCAACTGCCCTCTGAGGTGGGAGGAACTGAGCCCTCCTACTCATAATGTGAGCTGCATTTAAATCATCAGGAAATTTGCCATTTACTAAGGTTTATGACAGTATTTATGGTTCATGGCACAGACAATTAATATCTTCTGGTAGTTTTCTATTATTTCCTTTATTAAATGGATATCTCTACTACACAAAAAGAAGGCAGAGTATGATTTCTAGTTATTCAAGATACATAGATGAGCCTTTATCTACTGGAGTGGATAAATCATAGATTCTCAGTGTAAAAAAGCTCAACTTCAGATTTTATTTTCAACTTCCATATTTCCCACTGAACCCTAAAAAATATTCCTGAAATATTTTGATTTAGAGTATCACTACTTTTATTTCTAGATTTTTGTAAAGTAGGTATTTCACGACATATCACCTGCAACTACCCTTTGCTACATGTATAGAACATGATTAAAGATAGAATGGTGAATAATTGATGTTAATAGGTATTAATAGGTGGTTGGGTTTTTTTGTTTTGTTTTGTTTTGTTTTTTCATTGCCACAATACAATGTAAATAACAGTTATGATTCTATTCCAAAATCAGTGAGGGAAATTGCTGCTTAACATGGACTAAATGGATTTCAGTATCCCTCAGCTATTCTGCTCTGGGAGAGTAGTAAGTATCTTTAAGCCCTTGGAGATAGCTGAATATCTTCTATCAAAGAAAGTAAAAATTCACTTATGGAAAATCCCTACGTGTATAGAGGTCTGGGAAGTGCTCAGGCATTTCCTTTAGTCCAAAACAAACCTGTAAGACCCAGATAAGTGTGCACACAGGAGATTCCTCTTTCTCCTGGTGGAACTGTTTTTTCAAACTGTTTCCTTTTAAGACTGATAAATGCCTGTAGTAAATTGTACAGTACTAGGATCCCATGAAAGTCCTAGAAATTCAGAAAATTCAAATATAGATTTATGGTTTAACATGTTTTTTCCTTTTTTTTTTTTTTTTATTACTATATATAGTTTATTTCCTCTGAATAAGAATGTATACATCAAGATGTTTTTAAAATATATCTTATCATTAAATAATAGGTTTTTTGTATGTGTGTGTGTTTTTTTTTTTTTAATTAATTATATTCATTATATTCTTTTGGAATTAAAAATACCAGTTATTGTATACTTATCCAATTATAAGTGCTAAAACATTTTTTGTGTTTCTTTGAAGGAGAGACTGAAGTTATAGGAAAATAGAGTAAGAATGGTATTTTATCTTATATTTTATCTTGTATTTTACATTTCCTTATATTATTCCTTTGCTGAAAATAATGACATATATATATATTGATATATATTATATATAAATAAAGCTTATATACATTGAGATATAAGAACAAATAAAAATTAAATAATAGAAATACATTATTTCAAAAAAAAAAATTGTCATGAGAACAGTAGATTAAATTATTCTGACTGAAATGCAACCTAGAGTCAAAGTAAAGAGTATAGTAAAACAATAGTCTTCCATATAATTTTACAAGCTTTCTGGTAAAGAATGAAAGCAATTTGACAAGTAAAATAACTTTGGCAATTCACAGGAACATTAGGAGAAAATAAGACTTTATGTTCTGATTTAAAAACAGACTAACAAGTACATAAATATTAAGCAATGTTCTTATAAATACTAAAATTATTGCATGATTCTTTTTGCTAACTCAGATGAAGGAAATTACTGAGAATGAAATATATATAGCTTTAAACATTAACACATATTTTCACCAAGGAAAGGAATGATTTGCAAACTAAAAATATCAAGATGGTTAGATCAAGCTCATATGTAGGAGGCCCTAACTGTAAGAAAGTGTAGCTAGAAGATGTTTTGCAGGTAACGTAAGTAAGTTAGTGAAGAGATGATATAGTATTTAAGTGGTAGAATATATATATATTAAAAATAAAAATAATAAATAAAAAATGAGCACAGATCAGAGAGATTTTTAAGTAGTAATGAACAACAGAAAGATTCAAATTAAGGAATATGGGTAAGACCTTTCTATTCCATCAGTTATTCCAGTGAGCAGAAACCTACTGATCAAAATTTTGCTGATTTGTGGCTGCCTGTAATAGACCAAAGTTCTTGTTAGACAAGTAATAGGATAATGGGGCGAAAAGTCTAATGGAGAGCTGACATTGGAAGCAACTTTACAAGCAAGGAGCACAGGAGGACAGACAGCTAATCAGCATTGCACTGGTGCAGTACACAGACAGTGACTGCATGCGGGGGGGGGGGGGGGGGGGGGTGGCAGTGATAATAGCAAGAAGGACAAAACAAATGGCCTTCATAAGGAGACAAACTATAGGCCAGCCCTGATTAGGAGATCTATACATCCTTTCTCTCATCTAACAGTTGAGAGAACTGTTGCTACAGAGAGAAGTTGCTACTGAACATGTAGTGGGCAATTATCAGGGAGATAGGCGCTACATTTAGGAGTGAAAATTACACTTTAAGCATACATTTTAGTATCTGGAATGATTCAGGAAATCCCACTAGCTATGTTCCTAGGGCTAGAAAATCTGTTCTGGAGCCTCCAGTATCTGCTACATGTCTATCAAGGGCTGCAAATCTGATCTAGGCTATGTCACAGTCAGGATATAGTAGCATACGCTGCTTTGTAGAGACCTAAGTGCTTCTCATATCTGCCACATTATGAAATTGCTACTGCTTTCAGAAGTTATGAAGGAACCTCTTTGAAAACAATCAAATCCCACTGAACTCACTAGGTTTGGAAGAAGAACTAAGCAAAGCAAATAATCCTTCATCTTGTCCCCTGTCACTCATGCAAATAAGACAGCACACACATATAAGAATTCCCTGTAATTTTAAAGGTTAGTGGTCAAGCTCTGTTTCTATACTGTCAATGTCTGAAAGTTTAATTATTTAATTTGCTGTAATAAATGTGATAATATAAACATACCTATAAAGAGAAGGAAATATTCTGTGTACTGTGCATTTAAATAGAGGACTCTCAGTTTACTATTTATAAATCTCATACAGCACAATTTCATTTCCTGTGTCTTCTCCTTCTGTGTTTGTTCGTTGCAGATTTCAAGCTCATCTTTAACTGTTCAACCTTATAGCCGTCATCAAACCCATGTATGCCTCAACCTGCAATAAATTATTGTAAGAATATATAGCACATTTATTTTATTGTTATGTTTTTCTTGTAAGCAATATATTAAAAGGCATTACATGACCACCTTGCATCTTATATGGTACCACATCAATTTAATTTCATGAACAAGCATATTACTTTTAATTAAATATCAGAAGAACAAAATAGACCCTTTGAATATCTTCATATGAGATAATAGCTAGCTATGTTTATTTTCTCTTTAAAACTACACCGACGTTAATCTGAGAGCAATAGCACATCATTCCCTAAACACTAATGAAGGCTACTTTGTAGTATATGAAGCAAAAAAAAAAAAAAAAAAAAAAAAAAAAAAAAAAAAAGGCTGCTGAGCTTTGAGTAATGTCAAGGACTTCTCTCAGAATCTCTGATTTTATTTGGTGGTGATGACATTAATTGGCACTATGGGAGTCAGGAGTAATAATTAATACCCTGAATCTGTATTTTGATTTGTGCTTTGTTGTGAAATCTTGATAAGAAGAAACTGGCAGAAAATAATCTAGCTACATATAGGAACTTACATTTATTTGTGATTAAACTGTGCAGTGAGATAGCTATGTAATTTTCTCTGAAAAAGGGAGTTCATTGCATCAGAGGAGAAAGGCTTCTGATTAATTCTAAAGCTCTATAATTTGCTTTCAAAGAGTATTTACTATGTGACCTAACACGACATAGTTATATTCTTATACAAGTATTTTATTATGTACCTGTACTCTAAAGATATACTAGCAGTATATGTATCTTTCTCACATGGGTCTAGTAGTTTTGGCTGTATAGTTTTGGCTGAAAAATGCAGCCATCTGCAATTGAGAAATCCATCAAAGTACTGTTAAAATTCCAAAGCAAATTGAACTTATGTTATGATGTGTGCATCTCAGGTCAGTCACTTAAAAATAATATTTCTGATTCATTTTTAAATGTTACTATCTTGATCCATACTTACTCTATAAGTAATGCCACAAATAAACGCTCTAAAATAGATGATCAAATATCTATATGAAATCTTTCATTTTAGTGTCACACCATTGTATAGAACAGTGCACAATAATTGTATTAAAAACTATCTGAGTAGTTGGTGGTGGGAAAAGGTACCTGCAAGTGATATTCATCCTGGTGTTCTGCACACAGCCATTCTGCTAATCTTCAGCACGCCACAAGACCTATAAACAGAGCAGAATGTGGGAAAGCCAGGAAATAAGGATCTTGCATTCTTCATCAAATTTTTGCCCTCGTGAGGCCCCACCTGGAGTACTGTACCTAGGTTTGGGGCCCCCAGCACAAGAAAGTGTGGATCTGTTAGAATAAGCCAGAGGAGGGCTACAAAGATGATCAGAGAGCTGGAGCACCTCTCCTATGAAGAAAGGCTGAGCGACCTGGAAATATCCAGCTTGGAGAAGGGAAGGCTTTTAGAAGACCTCACTGCAGCCTTTTATTACTTAAAGGGGTAAAAAGATGGAGTATGACTCTTCACTCAGGTAGATAATGATAGGACAAACTAAAAGAGGATAGATTTAGACTAGATATTAGGAGGAAATTCTTCACTGTAGGGGTAGTGTGGCATTGGAACAGGTTGCACAGAGGAGCTGTGGATGCCTCATCCCTGGAGGTGTTCAAGACCAGGCTGGATGGGGCGTAGGCCAACCTGATCCAGTGGGTGGCATCCCTGCCTATGGCAGGGGGGTTGGAATTAGATTATCTTTAGGGTCCCTTCCAACCCAAGCCATTCTCTGATTCTATGTCTGGGTGGAAGCTGAGTAAAACTTGCAAATAAATCAGCTCTGCATGACATATTTTCTGTATCCTGTGATGTCTGTCAAAGAACGTCTAGAACTTTTTTGCTGGTTGGCTGCAAGGATCAGTCTACTGAGAGCTAATGATGTTCTTTTTCCTAAAATGAGGGTATTGGAAAGGTGTCACCTTTCAAATATACTCAGGGAAATGCTATATTTTACATATGAATTTATGCAAGTCACTTATTTCTGGCACTTTTCCGCCTTCTCCCTTAGTCCAATCTTCATCTTCTGGAGATGGAGCAGGAGACTGAATAGAACCTAATAGCTGCATTTCAAAATCTTTGTACATACTCAACAAAATTTAATTTTAATTTCCTATCTTAAAAATGATGAAAGGTAAGAAATAGAAACAGATAGAGATAGATAGAACTTTCTATCACAGCACAAAGTCATATCATGTTCTTAAAAAATATTGCATTTATTAAAGGTAATCATTCTCCAGTGGCTTAACTATAAACTTCATGACTAGAATTTCATGATGTGGTAGCACAGCAATGTGTGCAGTCCTTTTCCTATACCCATGTATGTATTAATAAGTACATTTCAATTTTACAGGATGTAATGAAGGAAATATCTATTGATGAAGAGCTATAAAATATAGTAATTCTGTTGGGAGGGGCCTCCGGAGCTTGTAATGTTGGCAGTTTTGATCAAAATACAGTTGGACACACCAAAATAACAAATTTAGTCTAAACTGTTCAGTGCTGTGGTTTAACCTGCCAGGCAACTGAACACCACACAGCCAGGCACTCACACCCCCACACAGTCGAATGGGAAACAGTAAGTGAGATACTAGGGAAAAAAAAAAAAAAATACAGAATCACAGAACTGTAGGGGTTGGAAAGGACGTCGAAAGATCATTGGGTCCAACCCCCCTGCCAAAGCAGGTTCCTCAGAACAGGCTGCCCAGGTAGGCGTTCAGACGGGCCTTGAATGTCTCCAGAGAAGGAGACTCTACAACCTCTCTAGGCAGCCTGTTCCAGTGCTCCGTCACCCTCACTGTGAAGAAGTTCTTTCGCATGTCGGTGCAGAACTTCCTGTGTTCTATCTTGCGGATATTTGTGGGTTAAGACAAAGGAAGCTTAATAGGACAGAAAAGGAAGGGAAATTTAATAATAATAGAATGTACAAAGCAAGTAATGCATAATGATAGTGGTCACCAACCACTGACCAATGCCCAGCCCATCCTCAAGCAGTGACAGCCCCTTCCCTAGTCACTCCTTCCAGTTTGATGGTTCAGCACGATCATTTGCAATATCCCATTGGCCAGTTTAGGTAAGCTGTTTTGATTCTGTCTCCTCCCAGCTTCTTGTGCATCCCCAGCCTTCTTGCTGACAGGGCAGCATGAGAAGCAAAAAAGTCCTTGACTCAGTGTAAGCACTGCTCAGCCACAACTAAAACATCAGTGTGATGTCAACGTTATTCTCATCCTAAATCTAAAATACAGCACTGTGCCAGCTACTATGAGGAAAATTAATTCTATCCCAGCCAAAACAAGGCCATTCAGAACTCAGAATTCTTGATTTCACAACACAAGCTCTTTCATTGTTTGCTTTGATTCTTTTGAACTCAGAAATATCATCCAAACGTACAATTACCAGAGAACGTTAACTTCCCATTTTCCCAATGGGTATTTTAAGTGCAAAATAGTTCAACAAATTCTAATTCTGAGTTTAGAGGAATTTAAATTTCTGAGTTTAGAAATTGAGGAATTTAGGTTTAGAGGAATTTAGGACTTCCATGGAGATCAGGAAGATGTTCCTTATAAGGAATCACAGTGACTGGAAGTCCTGAAACTTGCAGTCTGTTTTCACTGGGAGAAATGAGTGACATTTGTAGACACTAACACCTAGCCACAGAGCAATCCCTCCTTTACTTACCTTTCCTCTACCATCTCCTCCAGTAGCAATGATAGACCTCCTTCCTCCAGGACCAAAGACAGAACTGTGATCTTTTGTAGTGGCAGCAAAAGATGGGACAGGATGCACTCAAACATCTCAAACAGCAGCCAATCAGTCCATAGATGCCTCATTTTTATATGGTTAAGGCTCAGTTCAGCTACACAAAGATGAATAACAACACCATTTGAAACACCCCAGATTTGCAACCCACCCATACAAAGCTGAAAAATATGGCAGCGGATTTATAAGCACTACAAACCTATGCATGAGAAACTGAATCAAGTTCCCATTTAACATGCTGCTTAAATTAACGCTGTGAAAGTGTTCCAAGACATATATTAAAATATTTTCCTAATGTAAATCAATGTAGCTTTTTGTTTTACACATTTTATCACCTAAATGGCAGATGATTATCTAGTACAGTTTAAATAATTATCTTAGAATGTGAAGCTATGGGTTAACAACCTTTTACATCTCTTTAGTGGCATGAACACAGGTATAGGGAAATATATATAATACTGCTGAATATTGCAGTTGAAAAGGAAATAATTTCTTGTTCTTGTATTTTCTGTCTTCACTAGGCATGAAAGATGTATTTTGAATAAAGTTAATAAAGTTTGTCTAATCTGATGTAAGAAGAAATATTTACATCTTTCCTTACTTCATGAATTAAAGCAGCAATATGTTTAAGCTACATGAATCATTCATTTATGCTATTAATTCTGTCATTTCTCAGTATGCAAATACTTCTTGATCAGCTGCACACCTTGAAATATTTAGAACTTATAAAGAATCAAACTGGGATATTGAGAGATGTTTCTCTAAGTCCTCAGCAACAAAATGAGCAACCGGAATCTCTGTGAAAGAATTTACACTTTTATTTTTAAGCTGTAGCAGTGTTCAAAAGTTTTCCATAATAGACATATATATTTTTATTCAGAAAATATCTGGTTTTGTTTGTTTCTTGTTGTGGTTCAACCCGGCCAGCTGCTAAACACCACACAGCCATTCACTCACCCTCCCCACTCCCTCTCTGGTATGGGGGAGAGAAATGGGAAAGTGAAGCCTGTGAGTTGAGATAAAGACAGTTTATTAAGATAGGAAATAATAATAATAGTAGTAATAATAGTATGTACAAAACAAGTGATGCACAATGCAATTGCTCACCACCCGCTGACTGATGTCCAGCCTATCCCCGAGCATTGTGTAACCAGGTGGCCTTTGCCAAATGTGCATCCCAATTTCTGAATGTCCCAGCACCCATTGCTTTCAGTGTAGTCTTTAACAGTCCATTGTATCGCTCAACCTTACCGGAGGCTGGTGCGTGATAGGGGATGTGATACACCCACTCAATACCATGTTCTTTGGCCCAAGTGTCTATAAGGTTGTTTCGGAAATGAGTCCCATTGTCTGACTCAATGCTTTCTGGGGTGTCATGTCGCCATAGGACTTGCTTTTCAAGGCCCAGGATAGTGTTCCGGGTGGTGGCATGAAGCATAGGATATGTTTCCAGCCATCCGGTGGTTGCTTCCACCATTGTAAGTACATGGCGCTTGCCATTGCGTGTTTGAAGGAATGTGATATAATCAATCTGCCAGGCCTCTCCATATTTATATTTCAGCCATCATCCTCCATACCAAAGAGGCTTTGACAGTTTGGCTTGCTTGACTGCAGCACAGGTTTCACAATCATGAATAACCTGTGCTATAGTGTCCATGGTCAGGTCCACCCCTCGATCACGAGCCCATCTGTATGTTGCATCTCTACCTTGATGGCCTGAGGTGTCATGGGCCCATCGGGCTATAAATAATTCACCCTTATGTTGCCAGTCCAGGTCCACCTGAGCCACTTCAGTCTTGGCAGCCTGATCCACCCGCTGGTTGTTTTGATGTTCTTCAGTAGCCTGATTCTTGGGCATATGAGCATCTACATGGCGTACCTTTACAACCAGGTTCTCTACCCGGGCAGCAATATCTTGCCATAATGCAGCAGCCCAGATGGGTTTGCCCCTGCGCTGCCAGTTGTTCTGTTTCCATTGCTGTAACCACCCCCACAGGGCATTTGCTACCATCCATGAATCAGTGTATAGGTAGAGAACTGGCCACTTTTCTTGTTCAGCAATATCTAAAGCCAGCTGAATGGCTTTCACTTCTGCAAACTGACTTGATTCACCTTATTCCTCAGCAGCTTCTGCAACTCATCATGTAGGACTCCATACAGCAGCCTTCCATCTCCGATGCTTTCCCACAATGCGACAGGACCCATTAGTGAACAGGGCATATCTCTTCTCGTTTTCTGGTAGCTTGTTGTACGGTGGGGCTTCTTCTGCACAGACCACCTCCTCCTCTGATGATATCCCAAAGTATTTGCCTTCTGGCTAGTCCATAATAACTTTCAAGATTCCTGGACAACTGGGGTTTCCTATTCGAGCCTGATGAGTAATCAGTGCAACCCACTTGCTCCATGTAGCATCAGTTGCACGATGTGTAGAGGAGACCCTTCCTTTTGAACATCCAGCCCAGTACTGGCAGTCAGGGTGCCAGGAGGAGCTGCGCTTCAGTACCAACCACTTCCGAAGCAGATCGAACTCCTTCATATGCCACCAATATCTCCTTTTCGGTTGGAGTGTAGCAGGCCTCAGATCCTCTGTATCCCCGACTCCAAAACACTAGGGGTGGACCTCGAGTTTCCCCAGGCTCTTTCTGCCAGAGGCTCCAGGTGGGGCCATTCTCCCCAGCTGCAGTGTAGAGCACATTCTTTACATCTGGTACTGTTCGGACTGGCCCAAGGGCTACTGCATGAACTATTTCCTGCTTAATTTGTTCAAAAGCTTGTCGTTGCTCAGGGCCCCATTCAAAATCATTCTTATGGGTTACTTGGTAGAGCGGGTTTACAATCAGACTGTAATTTGGAATGTGTATTCTCCAAAACCCCATGACACCTAGGAAAGTTTGTCTTTATTTTTTTGCTAGTTGGTGGAGACATAGCTGTTATTTTGTTGATCACATCCATTGGGATTTGACGACGTCCATCTTGCCATTTTATTCCTAAAAACTGGATATCTCGTGCAGGTCCTTTAACTTTATTTTGTTTTATGGCAAAACCGGCCTTCAGAAGGATTTGGATTATTTTCTTCCCTTTCTCAAAAACTTCCTTTGCTGTGTCACCCCACACACTGATATCATCAATGTACTGCAGGTGTTCAGGAGCTTCCCCCTGTTCCAGTGCAGACTGGATCAGTCCATGGCAAATTGTAGGGCTGTGTTTCCACCCCTGGGGCAGCCGATTCCAAGTATATTTGGACTCCCCTCCAAGTAAAAGCAAACTGTGGCCTGCACTCTGCTGCTAGAGGGATGGAGAAAAATGCATTAGTGATATCAGTTGTGGCATACCACTTGGCTGCCTTTGATCCCAGTTCATACTGGAGTTCTAGCATGTCCAGCACTGCAGCACTCAGTGGTGGTGTGACTTCGTTCAGGCCACGATAGTCCACGGTTAGTCTCCACTCACCATTAGACTTTTGCACTGGCCATATGGGACTATTAAAAGGTGAATGAGTCTTGCTGATCACTCCTTGGCTCTCCAGTTGATGACTTAGCTCATGGATGGGAATCAGGGAGTCTCGGTTGGTGCGATATTGCCGCCAGTGCACAGTTGTGGTAGCAACTGGCACTTGCTGTTCTTCGACCCTCAGCAACCCCACAACAGAAGGGTCCTCAGAGAGACCGGGCAAGGTAGACATTTGTTCAATGCCCTCTGTCTCTAAGGCAGCTATGCCAAAAGCCCAGCGGAACCCTTTTGGGTCCTTGAAATATCCTCTTCTAAGATAGTCTATGCCAAGAATGAACAGAGCATCCGGGCCAGTCACAATACGGTGTTTTTGCCACTTATTCCCAGTTAGACTCACTTCAGCCTCCCATACAGTTAACTGTTGGGATCCCCCCATCACTCCATAAATATTGATGGGCTCTGGCCCTTTATAGCTTGATGGCATTAGAGTACATTGTGCACCAGTGTCTACTAAAGCCTTATACTTCTGTGCGTCTGATGTGCCAGGCCATCAAATCCACACAGTGCAATAAACTCGATTGTCCCTTTCCTCCCCCTGGCTGGAGGCAGGGCCCCTCTAGTTCTGGTCAGAATCTTCATTCCTGTGTTTAAAGGACTGCCTGCTGGAAGTTGGAGCAGCAAACTTCTCAGAAGACCCCTTTTTCCTGATTGTTTTCTTTTGCAACTCATGTACCCGTGCCTCTAGGGTCGCAGTAGATTTTCCATCCCTTTTTCTCATGTCCTCTCCATGTAGGTCATGTAGGTAAAACCATAGGATGGCATGGGGTGTGTACCCCCCATATCGTCTTCCTTTAAGCAGATCTAATACTTATACCAATTTTAGTTTAACACACTCTGGTCAGATCTGTCATTATCTTAACCCTTTGGGCCCCACGTTGGGTGCCAAAAGGACTGTTGTGGTTTAACCTGGCTGGCAGCTAAACACCACACAGCCGTTCACTCACCCTTCCCCCTCCCTCTCTGGGATGGGGGAGAGAAATGGGAAAGTGAAGCCTGTGAGTTGAGATAAAGACAGTTTATTAAGATAGGAAATAATAATAATAGTAGTAATAATAGTATGTACAAAACAAGTGATGCACAATGCAATTGCTCACCACCCGCTGACCGATGCCCAGCCCAACCCCGAGCAGCCGGTCCTCCCACCCCGGCTAGCCACCCCTATATATTGTTTAGCATGACGTCAGATGGTATGAAATACCCCTTTGGCCAGTTTGGGTCAGCCGTCCTGGGTCTGTCCCCTCCCAGCTCTTGCTGCACCCCTACCCTGCCCACTGGCAGGACAGAGCAAGGAGCTGCAAAGTCCTTGGCACTGTTCTGTAACAATTAAAACATCAGCATGTTATCAGCACTCTTCCCATCCTAATCCAAAACATAGCACCCTACCAGCTACTGGGAGGAAAATTAACTCTGTCCTAACTGAAACCAGGACTGTTTGTTTGTGGGGTTCTGTTTTTTCCAGTATGAAGGCTCAGCTGCATCACTGACCAGAAACACATTTTCCCAGGCTCCTTTGTAATTTCAGCTCCATTTAAAAAATCACAGAGCCGTGGAAATCAGATCAACAGTTTTCCACCCTATTAAAGGTGGTTATTATTTTGATAGTTTGTATGGTCTGACTTTAAATGAAAGATAATGTAACAATGGAAATGAATATAAGCACATGGAAAATGTGAAGGAGCTTCTGTATTGATTATGAGAAGTTTTCTAGCTATTATTTCTGAAAATAGATACGAGTTTCTAAACAATTCTTCTTTCCATTAATTATGAATAAGCGTTTCAATTTCAGCATTGACTCATTGACTGGATTGGTTTCAATATTCGCAATCAAATACTGCTTTATAAGATTTTTCACATTTCTTAAATTTTATGATTTCTCTCCATAGGATAAAACATTTTATTCCTTTTGCAGTATTCTGAGAGTTAGTGTCTTATCTAGTTCAAGTTCCCATTTTTGAAGATTCCAAATTTCTATGTAGGAAATTCTGTTCACTGCAGATGATAAAGCCATTAAAATATTATGTGGTATCCAATCTTGTACTGTTCCATGTGCAAGATGAATACTAAAAACATAATTACCTGTGGAGACAGAGTTATCAATCAATTACTTGTGATTATGTAATTAATTAGGTAGTTCCTGCACATTAACATTTTTAATCCAAGTGTATATTTTCTGTTATGTATCCAAAAAACAAATATTTATCAAACTGGAAGTCCAATCTGAGTTGCTTTCTTAAGTACTTTCCAACCAGGGATGTGTAGGAAATGAGACTTAGGCCTGTATTCATGACTCACAATTATTTTACATTTTCGTACTGCAGAGGAACAACATGTACTTTACCAAGCACAAGACACTACTGTCTTCACCCTTGTGTTATTTTTTTTTCTGTTTCTATGGATAAAACTACCCTTAAATTATGTTAAGAAGAGAGGTCATATTAACAACAGAGTTAAACTTATATATAAAAGGGTTTGGTTTTGTCTTAATAAATAAATAAATAAATAAAAATAATAAAAAAATCATGTATGTGTTATATCTGTTTCTTGACATTCTACAAAATATACTATTACATACTTAAATAAGTCTCATATCCACAGTTCTTTCTCTGGAATACACTGGCAGCAAGGACATTCTGAAAGTTTTTAAAACAGTTAATCCTTCTATAAAATCTATGGGAACATCTCATAACAGTAGGGTAAACATCACGGATTTCCCTCAAACTGGTCTTTCATACAGGTCTTAGCAACAAATAACAGAAATGTACATCCACCTCCTCTGTTTATATTCAATGTTTCCACTCAGTAGAAGAATTAGAAGAAGATCTTGATTCGGGGAGAATTATATGTGTGTGGCATAATATTACTTCTCAGACTAATATTTCAAAAGAGTGTGGTGAAATATAATTAATTATCTTAATACAGAGAGGCTCTATAACATTGATTAAATGAAAACAGAGCTTCATTCCAACACTTTCTCTTGTGATCAACTCTAGGGAACTTCTTAACACAGAAATTAAACCAGGCACATCAATGATTGTCTAATTCGTCACTTTCAGGACTGATTTTATGTTGAGAAAAAGTTCCCTACAACAAAAATGAATAAATAAATAAATAATATAAATAAATAAATAAATAAATAAATAAATGATCATTTGAAAATAAAAAAAATAAAAAAAAATAAAATAAAAAATAAACACAGAAGGCTCCTTTAGGATGAAAAGCTACTCTTTATGATTTTTTATGTCAATGTTATAATGTATTGTCTCCATCGCATTTATTAATATACTTGTCCCCAAGAACTCTACTGGCAAATGGAATTCTTAGAGAAGGCAATGAATCTAACTATTAAAGATGGAGAACTTTTCAAGGTGAATATACAGAAAGAGGGAAAAAATAAAGTGATGTATTAAAAATGTCCCTACTATTGTAACTTGGGGAAAAGTTCTTGCAGTCCAAGCACACATTTTTAAAATAAATAAAACCACATATGTTCAGATCAGTGGGCATGCTGTCAGCAAACATCACTCATGAATGCCCACTTACTTCTAACTGCCAATCTCTCCTCCAGCCAGCCATCATTTCCTGCTCACACTTCCACACAACGTATTGATGTCTCTGCATTAGATTCCCCTTTTTCATACTTCTTACTTCTTAGTACTCTAAATTAGAGAGACATGGGTTTGATGATTGGACCACTCAGTGGGTAAGGAACTGGCCAGATGGTCATACTCAAAGAATTGTGGTAAACAGCTCAATGTGCAAGTTGACATCACTGGGAAGTGGTGTTCCTCAGGGGTCAGTATTGGGACCGGCACTACTGAACATCTTTGTCAGTAACATGGACAGTGAGATTGAGTGCACCTTCAACAAGTTTGCTGATGACACCAAGCTGTGTGATGTGGTTAACACACTGGAGGGATGGGATACCATACAGAAAGACTTAGAGAGGCTTGAGAGGTGGGCGTGAGTGAACCTCATGAAGTTCAAAAAGTCCAAGTGCAAAGTCCTACATCTGGGCCATTCTATGGTGTAAATCAACATCTGAATTAATCGTAATGTTCTAAATATCATGATGAGTACTGAGTGCAATCTCAGGTAAAAACTGGTCTAGGCTCACAGGTGATCTCTAACCCAATGTGCCTTTTGCAACAGTTGAGTCAGGACAGATTTCAATACTGTCAAAAAATAAAAATAAAAATAAAAAAGTCCTAAATGCACGTATATTTTTAGTGTTTTATCCTTAATTCTGAATTACTCCATTCAGAGATCTAAATGAATATGGGAGTTCTAACATTCAAAGAGATGTAGAACATGTGTCTTTGTTTTGGCATTGCTTTGACTGTGCATTTGTTATCTATTCAAGTCTCGACATTTAGCACTTGGTGAGAGTTAAATGCAAATTTCTGATGAATTATTTTGAATCTTATATACATATATTATGATCCTACCATGTGAGGGATCTCATGTAGTAGCTACACCTTCAAGGCATGCCATCTCAAAACCAAATTATGCTCTTATTTAAATACATCTAAGAGAATTAATGTGTCATAGAGATCTGATTCAAATTTTCAACTAGATCAATAGATCATCAGTAATCCCTAATAATCAACAATAATCAATAAATTACACAGTGTTCCTAATTTATGTACTTCTGTGGATCCTGTATATATCTTTCCATAATAAATCTGTGCTCTCAGATACAGTGAACCATACTTACAAACCCGTACAGTTGATCCATTTAAATGAAGTTTACAGAACATCAAAAAGTATTGAATAAAAAATACAAGATTTTAAGATATACTTTTATTTTGACAAATTTAAATTCCACATGCAAACCAATAATTTGTAACCATCCTTTCTCAAACATTTTGGAACTATTAATGGTTCAGATGTTAGCTCCTCAGTTAATTTGACAGTTTTCAATGGTGAAAAGCAGGCATTTTGGTATACAAAAAGACAAGAATATTTGATTTCAACAAAAGTTAAAAGCTTTATGCAGAAATAAAACACATCACTGTTTGGTATAGTCTGAGTTATAAAAATACTGTATTTCCATTAAGTTACTTTTCTTCCAACTGCAGCATAAACAATCAATTCAAAAAGATAAAATGATGAATGCAATAGTTCTGAACTTTGCAAGAATATCCAAGAGAAAGTACATTACATCTAAATATATTAATTTTATACTTCATAGATTAACCTTTACTGAAGCTATAAAAACAATGAATAATAAAGCAAAATTTTCTAACATACTGTTTTATGGAAATTCATGCAAGACATACAAAGTCTAATTGTTAAGCAAGATGTTTGGTTTTGTTGACAAATGACCTGAAGTATAAATACTTTGTTATTATGCCTCTGTGCCTGGAAAGGTCATGAACTGGATCCTCCTGGAAACTATGCTAAGGCACATGAAAAACAAAGATCATTTGGTGACAGCCAACATGGTTTCACTAAGGGCAAGTCATGCCTGACAAATTTGGTAGCCTTCTACAATAAGGTTACAGCATTGGTAGATAAGAGAACAACTGATGTCATCTACCTGAAATTGTACAAAGCATTTAACACTGTCCTGCACAACATCTTTGTTTCTAAATTGGAAAGACATGGATTTAATAGATGGACTACTCAGTAGATAAGGAATTGGCTGGATGGTGACACCCAAAGAGTTTTGATTAATGGCTTGATGTCCAGGTGGAGACAAGTGACAAGTGGTGTTCCTCGGGGGACAGTACTGGGACCAGTACTATTCACCATCTTTATCAGTGACATTGACACTGGGATTGAGTGCACCCTCAGCAAGTTTGCCAATTACTCCAAGCTGTATGGTGATATTGACACTCTGGAGAGGAGTGCCATCCAAAGGAACCTTGACAGGTTTGAGAGGTGGGTCCGTGTGAACCTCCTGAAGTTCAACAAGGCCAAGTGCTAGGTGCTGTACCTGAATCTCATCAATCCCAAGCATGAATATAGGCTAGATGATGAATAAATCGAGTGCAGCCCTGAGGAGAAGGACTTGGTGTTGGTGAGTGAAAAACTCAATGTGAGTTGGCAAGGTGTGCTTGCAGCCCAGAAAAGCAATTCTGTCCCGGGCTGCATCAAAAGAAGCATGGCAAGCAGGTCAAGGGAGGTGATTCTTGTCCTCTGCTCTCATAAGACCCCACCTGGAGTACTGCATTCAGCTCAGGGGCCTCCAGCACAAGGAATACATGGACTTATTAGAGTGAGTCCAGAGGAGAGACACAAGGATGAGATGATCGGAGCTCTGGAGCACCTCTCCTATAAAGATAGAAGAGAGTTGGGGTTGTTCCACCTAGAGAAGAGAAGAGTCTGGAGATACCTTATAGCAAACTTTCAGTACTTAAAGGGAGCCTAAAATAAAGATGGGGAGGAGCTCATTATCAGGGAGTGTAATGATAGGACAAGGGGTAATGGCTTTAAACCTATTTACTTAAAATGTCAGGGAGAAATTCTTCACTCAGAAGGTGGTGAGGCACTGGAACAAGATGCCCATAGAAGTTGTGAATGCCCCATCCCTGGAGGTGTTTAAGGCCAGGTTGGATGGTGTTGTGAGCTACCTGGTCTAGTGGCAGCTGTCCCAGCCCATGGCAGAGAGAGTGGAAGGTGGGGTGGGGAGTGAGGAATTAGAAAATCTTTGAGGTTCCTTCCAAACTATTTTATGATTCTATGCTATGATCATACTATGACATACAATTAAAATAATATTTCTTATGGTAAAAGAAGAACTTGAAAAAGTCTAATATTGCATCAGACTGTGAGAACAAAATTCAAAACATGCTTAAAGCATATTAGACAAACTTCAACAATATCTTAGAGTAATAAAGCAGTAGCTGTTAACTGTTATTTCAAGATTCAGGTACTGAATTGACAAAATTAAATGGATAAATCCTTGTTTAAAGCTTCAGACCAGTATGTACTTAACTGAGAACCAATCTACAAAAATAACATGCAAGAAATAAGGTTGCAGCACTTTCGTGTCTTTCTTGTACTTTTTTTGTTGTTATTTTTATTATTATTATTATTTAGTCCTTGAATCCCCTTCTGACCTTTTTTTTTTTATTATTATTATTGTTATTACTTTTATTTTTTTTAACAGTGCTAAAATATCCATACGTCTAGATACTGAAGGCAAGTGCTTAGTATGCACCTTAAACTCAGTTTGGAAGCCTAAGTATAGCTAGCTCTGCACCAAAATGACTGCATGCTTGGGTTTCATAAAAGTACTGGCACAAGTTCCCTTGAGGATATGAAGTACTGGTACTGCACATCTTTGGAAGCATTGTCAGTTTTTCTGAGCTAAGCATTGAGTCACATTTGTTTTATCAAAGCCCTCTGGTGATCTAGAAAAAAGCATCCCTTTAATTCAATTACATGGGGGGCATAATTCTCTGTACATGCAGTGTTCTACCACACATCACTAGCTCAAAGTCCACATCATAAGGCTCTAAATAGAGCATTTGCTCAGATTTTGAACATAATTGTACCTGAGAAGTTTTACCTGTACAATTTTGCTTTCCCAGAAAACTGTTCTAGTAACCCGCCAAAATAAACAAACAAAACAAAAACAAAACACCACAACCTTTCCTGTGTCAGAATGTTCAGTTCTATTGAAATTATGCCAAAGTTCTGCTAAGAGTGAAAATGTGTGGATGCAGATCAAAAGAACCTGCCTTCATATCCTTGTTGGTAAGCAGTGATTTAACATATTTCCTTACGGTTATTTTATCTCTATGAAAATGCACTTTTCTATGATAAAAGCTAAGAAATTAGATAATGCAGTTCATCTCAGAGTGGTGGTCTGTTTCAAATTGTTTTCTGGATCTGCATGAGATGAGGAGAAATAAGAGCTCAATCCTTAAGATCATTCATATATTTTAATGTGAATTTAAGTGCATCTGAAAGTCCAGCCTTAAATCTGGGAAAGTACATGCAAACTACTTTCTAGTACTTAATATTTCAATGTTCCACAGACCACTGAATAGACCACCCACACATAGTGCTGTAAATTCTATTATGATGTTTTAAAATATTTTGTAATTTGCAGAAGACATCTGCAGCAGTTACAGCTTAGAAAAAAAAAAAAAATCAATGCATTTCCTCCAAAGAAAAAGAACAACAAAACAAAAACAAAAAAAAAAAAACAAAGTTCATGTTCCTGAAAAGCTTCTGAAGTACATCAAAACCGCTAAATGGTTTTGCAGATCAGCTGTGCTCTTGTTCTAGGAACACACAGAGGTAATTTTAAAAAATCTTGCATAATAATTTTGGGATAACTAGGTTAAGGAAGAACTGCAGCAGTGCAAAGAGACAGAAGAGACAGATGGGACCCTGATATGCATTCTCAAGGAATTTTTTTTTTGGTATGTTTGAAGCTTGTGTGTTAATCATTTTCAAAAAGTTTTTTTGTTGTTGTTGTTGTTTGTGTGTTGTTCTTTTTTTTTTTTTTTTGGTGTGTTTTTTGGTTGTTGTTGTTTTTTTCCCAAAGTCAGGGATGACGTAAGGTCTATGATGTTCTCTGTCTCATGATAAGACACAAATTAAAACATTTAAAAGTATGTCAGAGAATGGTGAAATGGCAAAAATGAAAATATTTAGCTTCTGAGGAAAGCCTTCATCAGCCTTCTACTTGTAATCTCTGCCTTCTGCTAAATTTTTCATAGCAAACAAGTACTAATAGTCTGAACTGTCTAATTTCCTGGTAATGGGTAAGTAGTATGTGAATACTAAATTATCCAACTCTAAGAACTCTCCAGTAGAAAAGTATTTATTTCTCATATAGTAAAAACACTTCAGAAAAAAGCCTGATCTCAGAGACATCTATTTGGGTTGTTAGACAATATGGCTTGATAGCTGCATATCCAATTTTGTTTAATTTAATAAATATTTTTTGACTTCTTTAGATATGTTGGGACCTTGCTGACAGATGACACACTATGAACAGGCTTCATTCAATACTTAAAGCTAAATCCTTTTTAAAATGAACAGTGCTTTAAATGAAGGCTTTTAATATGTCCAAGAGAACTCTAAAATTTATTCTAGAAATGTCCTCACCATACTCAGAAAGACCACAAAAATTCAAGGACTGATTCTATACTTAGAGAGTCCCCAGTTTATCTTTCCTCCCTCTCCCCCCACACTCCCACCCAGAAAAAAAAAAAAAAAAAAAAAGTAAAAAAAAAAAAAGTAAAAAGGCTGGCTGAAAAATAAGCTATTTAATTAAAGCACATCAAAAATCTTTAAAAAATAATAATAAGTTTCTAAACAAAGCGTGCATTGATAGGTAATTGAAACATATTCTAATACAGATGATGAAATATAAACTATGAGTTTCTGGCATTTTCTCTAGATTTTAGGCCCCTTAGGGCCAATCTTGAATAATTGTAGCCTATCTGTCAGCATTTATCATAGTAGACCTGTGGATCTTCACCGATTTAAAGAATATACAACATCTTCAAAGAGCATTTGAAGTTTTATAACACTGTTGTGGAAAGATGGCTACCTTTTATAATACTAAATAAAGGAAAGCCAGCAATTGATGCAAGTGTTATTGAATGACACAGGCAGGCTCACCGGCACATAGCTTAGTATTTACTCTATTTATGCATAACCTCTATAGGAAATAACCTGTTGGAATGGTCCAAGTCAGTCAAGGACTAAGGTTGCAATAAGGCACTGTGGGTGATCAGCAGTCTCATATTCAAGCTCCATCTCTATCAGACTTTCATTTGGCACTGAATATTTATTCATAAATATACACAAAAATATTTTGCAATATCTCAGGAAGTGTTCCAGATAAGATGCATTTGGCGCAAAGATCATAAAACAAACATTATACAGCAGTAAATAAAAATAGTACACACCTGTGGAACACGAACTCATTGGCAAAATCCCAAGCACTGCGTTAAAACATCCTTTAATACATTTGCGTGCCTAAGGTTGCTTGAGAGACAGGTGTTTTTTGTTGTTGTTGTTTGTTTGTTTGTTTGTTTAAGAAATATTTTGTCAGGAAGTTTCAGTTTGATGAAGAATGTTGAAAAGCAAAAGTAGTAACTCTCTGATAATACAGACTTGAACTAGAATCTACAAGATTCCGGATCAGTTTTGTTCTCTGGAAACATATTTAGACTCAGAGAAAGTCTGCTATACTTTCCTCACCACAGAGTTTTAAAACCTCCCACACCTTTTTCTCCCTCCCTCCCTCCCTCCCTACTTTCCTTCCTTCCTTCCCTCCTTCCTTCCTTCCCTCCTTCCTTCCTTCCCTCCTTCCCTCCTCCCTTCCTCCCTTCCCTCCTTCCCTCCTTCCTCCTTTCCTTCCTTCCTTCCTTCCTTCCTTCCTTCCTTCCTTCCTTCCTTCCTTCCTTCCTTCCTTCC
>NC_048893.1:168646023-168687198 GCF_011077185.1 Oxyura jamaicensis
TTCCTTCCTTCCTTCCTTCCTTCCTTCCTTCCTTCCTTCCTTCCTTCCTTCCTTCCTTCCTTCCTTCCTTCCTTCCTTCCGTCCTTCCTTCCTTCCTTCCTTCCTTCCTTCCTTCCTTCCTTCCTTCCTTCCTTCCTTCCTTCCTTCCTTCCTTCCTTCCTTCCTTCCTTCTTCCCTCCCTCCCTCTCTCCCTTCCTCCCTTCTTGTAGTGATGGGCCCCAAACTGAACACCATACTCAAGGTGTGGCCTCACCAGAGGTACAGAGGGAGTAGTCCTGCTGGACACACTATTCGTGATACAAGCCAGGACGCTGTTGGCCTTCACGACCACCTGAACAAACTGCTAGCTCATATTAAGTTGGCCGTGAACCAATAGCCCCAGGAATCTTTCTGATGGGAAGTTTTCCATCCACTATTCCCCCAACGTGTAGTGTTGCATGGAGTTGTTGTGCCCGAGCTGGAGGACCCGGCACTTAGCCTTGTTGAACTTCATACATTTGGCCTCAACCCATCAGTCTAGCCTATCCAGATCCCTCTGCAGAGCCCACCTACCTTAGAGCAGATCAACACTTGCTCCTAACTTGCTGTCGTCTGCAAACTTAATGAAGGTGCATTCAATACTGTCATCCAGATCACTAAAAAAGATAATGAAGAGAACTGGCACCAATAGTGACTGGACTCCAGCTGGATTCAATTCCATTCACCACAATTCTTTGGGCCTGTCCACCCAGTCACTTTTTAATCCATTGAAGCATACATCTGCCCAAACCTTGAACAGCCAGGTTCTTCAGAAGAATACTGTGGGAAACAGTGTCAAAACCTTTACTGAAGTCTAGGTAGACCACATCCACAGCCTTTCCCTCGTCCACTGAATGCATCACCATGTCATAGAAAGAGATCAGGTTCATCAAGCAGGACCTGCTTTTGATAAACCCATGTTGACTGGGCTGGATCACCTGGTTGTCCTGTAAGTGTTGCATGATGGCAATCAAGACAATCTGCTCTATGAGCTATCCTGCACCAAGGTCAGACTGACAGGTCTGTGGATTCCCAGATCCCCCTTTTAGCCCTTCTTGTAGATGGACATCACTTTTGCCAGTCTACAGTAGACTGGGACCTCCCCTGGTAGCCAGAACAGCTGATAAATGATGAAAAGTGGCTTGGTGAGCACTTCCGCCAGCTCCCTCAGTACCCTTGGGTGGATCCTATCTGTTCCAATAGGCTTGCGTACCTCTAAGTGGAGTAGCAGGTCACTAACCATTTTATCACAGATGATAAGGGCTTCCGTTCTGCTCCCTGTCCCTATCTACCAGATTAGGGGGCTGAGTATCTGGAGAACAACTGTTTTTTTCTGCTAAAGACTGAGGCGAAGAAGGCATTAAGTACCTCAGCCTTTTCCTCATCTCTTGTCACTATGTTTCCCCCCACATCCAATAAAGGATGGAGATTCTCCTTAGCCCTCCTTTCTTTCTTTATGTATTTATAAAAATATTTGTAATTGTCTTTAACAGCAATAGCCAGATTGTGCTCAAGTTGGGCTTTGGGACATTTAATTTTGTCTCTGCACAGCCTCACAACATCTTTGTAGTCCTCCTGAGAGGCCCGCCCCTTCTTTCAAAGGTCATAAACCTTCTTTTTCTTCCTGAGCTCTAGCTACAAGTCTCTGTTCAGCCAGACCAGTCTTCTTTAGTGCCGGTTCATCTTTCAGCACGTGGGGATGGCATGCTTCTGTGCCTTTAAGATTTCCTTCTTGAATAGTGTCCAGCCTTCCTGGACTCCTCTGCCCTTCAAGACTGCTTCCCAAGGGACTCTGCCAACCAGACTCCTTAACAGGCCAAAGTCTGCTCTCTGGATGTCCAGGGTGGCAGTTCTTCTAACCCCTCTCCTTACTTTTCCAATAATCAAAAACTATTAATTTGTGATCGTTGTGCCCAAGATGACCTCCACACTTCATATTGCCCACAAGTTCTTCTATATTTACGACCTAAAGGTCCAGTGGTGCTCCATCCATTGTTGATTCCTGTTCATCTCTTAACATGCAAACTACATAGACAAATTAAAGTATGTTTTCACTAATTTTAGTAGTGAGGGTGTTCCCGCAGATGTGCATCTTATATTAGGAGTATAACTTGACAAGTTGCTTTTGTTTTGTTTGTATAGTGAACTTATTGTGAACTTACTGTCCATGAATACAAACTAATTAATAGCCCTGAAATCCTTCATGAATTCACAAAACAAGTATATCATAAACAGTACATGTCTAAATCATTGTTGCTCAAGTAAGGGAACCACTTTTTCAGAGTATAGAAAGAAGCTAATTTCCTGAAATCTGTTTACAATATTACTAACAACAACAACATTTTTAGTTTTCGCTTGAGCAGATTATCTGATATGAACAGCTGTAATGCAAGACACTAATAGGTCTCATCTGGAGTTCTGGTTCTTAGTACCACATTAACTCAAAACACTTCAACATTACAGAAAATTTCTCTCTGATCACAGACCCTATGTTAGCAGTATCTAGCATACAGTGCCATTACAGGGACAAATGAACTGGACAGTATTTACCTAATAAACCTGGGATAAATTTAATTAATGATAAGTGGACTGACTGGGGTATTTGCAAGTTCAGTAAAGCATGAAAGGATGTCAAAGTCTCATTAGGCCATACTGTCTTTCTGGTCTTATAATAGATTCATCATAGCTCAAACAGATGATACAGAATGCCTTCTTAATATTTGGGGGGAAGGGAACACAAAACAAACACTATGCAAATCTGTTACAGTTTTGGTCATCTGGCTCAAATGCTATATTTCCATTCTTTGTTTTCAGATATTAAAAACCTGCTCATGAGACCATCTTAAAATGTTTATTAGTCTGGGTGGTTAACTCAGCTGAAAACATAGTGATTCACATCCTTATATTTATCTTTTGCAGACAGGACTACACAAGCTAAGCTTCATACTTCACAATGAATTAAAGAAAGACTGGTATTAAATAAGTGCTAATTTAAAACTGTTTCCTTTTGAGCTGAATAGAGTGGATGGGATTTATTTCAGCTAACATTCAACTTCTATGTTGTAAGAGACATTAAGGATACTTGTCAGAATTCTCAGGAAATATTTATGTAGTATCCCTGAAGTTTTGCAGGTCACCGCCTTCTTTAGTCTAAGCAGAATACACCATATGAATTTAAAAATGGTCCTTAGATTTCCAGAATTGTGTTAGTTAATTTACCTCCTTACACTTCTGCTCACACAAATCACAAGATTTTGTAAATTATACTTAACATTTTGTAAATAACATGAATATTATTACAATACTAATGTGTGTCAGACACTGGTCACAAAAAACTTGCCAGCCTGACAGAAAACTTCAATCAAAAAAAATAAAGAAAGAAATAAAATAAAAAAATAATTATTTTTTTACTCCAGATTTCACCTCTCCAAAATAAATATATTTGAATACAAAGAACTAAATAAGGAGTACGCTAATATTAATCTACTTTGAAAATGAAGTTTGACACTAAAGAAAAAAAGATATACCAGAAGAATCCTAGAAAAAAAGCAACTGTTCATAAGTCCATGCTTATAAATCCTTATGAGATTTTTCCACATCTGGGATTGTGTCTTGTCAGCTTATGTTCTTGTATGACCATACAAGAGTTAAAAGGGGAAGAAAGAGACATGTTTACACTGAACTCTCTTACCTAATATTTAAGTATTTAGTGTATGATGAGATTAATTACAGTTTATGCCAATGTTTGTAATGTTAAATAAATGCTAGGTACTCATCCACTGACACTACATCAAGCAATTCATATCAACACTTCATAGAGTTCACTTCTTTCTCAGCAGAGCTGTACAGGAGAAAGTTAGCTGGAAAGGTTCAAAGCAAAGGCAGATAATGAGTTAAAATGTTAGCACTGTTTAGTATTCAGTCTTCCTCCTTGAACTTCCATAACTGATCTGTACAAAAATGCTCTGTAGGTGGCTGTTTCTCTCCATTGACCATAAATGGAGCATACCATAAAAATTTTCAGAAACAGGGATTTCCATCACATACATTTAGAGGAAGGTGAGATTAATTTCTGATTTACACAGATGCCACTTGTGATATTGGCTCATGGAGATACCTGGAGTATCTGTACACTGAGTGCAGTATTTAATCAAGCAGCAGATAGTTTACTGTTTTTATTTCAAGATAAAAAAAGAGGCCTGAGGGAAGAGGGCTAATTGGCAACCCACTGTCTTTCAGCAACTCCTTGAGGGAGGCTGACTTTTATATAATCATCTGTGAGTATTTCTAGGTCTAAAGAAATTAGCTGCTAATGAAACACTACCATTACTTCAAAAGTAGTCACAACAGTTGACTAAGTGAGTATGTCTTTACAAATGAGCAGAAATTGTCTGAGGGCTTTTAGAAAAGATGAAAGAAAAAAAAAAAAATAATAAAAAAAAAGTGTTCTGCTAGTACATTTAAGAGGTTGGGAATATATAAATATTTTATAATGTATTAATCTTTCTTTACGCATTCATTTAATACTGTATTGGTTTGTTCTGTAGAGTGCCAAATCTTAAAAATATCACAAAGCACCATGTTAAAAACAGTAGTTTAACACAGTTGCACTAAAAATAAAATAAAATAAAAATCTTTGTATGTTTCTTCTTTTACTATTTAAGAAATAAAAGCTAGAAATTCAGTGAAACTGTAAATGCTGTTTAGCTGCCAATGTATTTGCTCAGGAATTTATGCTGGCAATATTATCTCCCATATAAGAATACCACAGATCACAGGAACTGGGCATTGGTCAGCTGTAAAAATTATCTAACTGGTTTCTATCAGATAGTTCTTGACTGCATCACTAACAGGATTTTTAATGAACTCTATATCAACACTGGATTGGTATAGTAAAATTCAGCTTTCTTGTCTAGCATTTGTTTGCTTCAGTATGACTTAAATCATAGAGCTGGCTACTGCCCTGGTATTGCTGATAGCACACTGATATTTCAGTTGTTGCAAAGCAATGATTACACAGAGCCAAGGACTTTTTTGCTTTTCTTGCTGCCCTAATAGTGAGGAGTACTGGGGCTGCACAAGAAGCTGAGAAGCAACAGAACCAGGACAGCTGATCCAAACTGGACAAAGGGATATTCCGTACCACGTGGCATCATGCTCAACAGTAAAACTGAGGGGATTTGACCAGGGCTGCCAGTGCTCAGGGCTGGTTGGGCATCGCTTGGCTGGTGGTGAGCAATTGCATTGTACATCACTAACTTTTTATTCCTTTTTTTTTTTTTTTTTTTCTTATTAAACTGTCTTTATCTCAACCCACAAGTTCTTTCACTTTTAACTTTTTCAGTTCTCTCCCCCATTCCTCTGGTGTGGGAGCAAATGGCTGTGTGGGTTCACCTTATATGCACCTTCAGCAGGGCAAAAAGCCTGCTGAAAATCTGACAAATTTGTTTCCTTTGTGTTATGTGTGATGAATACACGGGGTAAGTGGTAATGTAAGCTCAGTAGAGGATCTGGCATTTTGGCTGCTTCTCCTGTTTCAGAAACAGTATTAAAATGTACACTTTGCACTAAATTTTGCTGCCATTGCCAGGCTAAAATGCCTTTATGTTCAGCCCATTGTGAGTTTTAATATTCTCTCAGTTTTCCTCCTAAAGATTGACAAAACAGTATTCCAGGACTTTCATTTATTCAAAATGTTTAAAGAAGTTCTTAAATCCTTTTGAACAGAAAAGAAACAGTTCAGGAAATAAAATGGTGTAATTTGTCAACCTAAGCGACATACAAAATGATTGATGACACCCTGGCTCCACTGAACTTACACAGGAGTTTTACCATTGATTTCAATGAAGACAGTTTTGTAACAGCTGTGAACAAATATCTTGTCTTAGCAATTCATTTTTATGAAGAGAAGAGAAAGCAGAGAGAGAACAGCATGTTCTTTCATAGAGTGGAGCAATATAATAGAAAAATAATATGACTGGTTTGGAAAGACTAAAAATTAGAGAGAAAAAGAGGTAGGCTATTAGAAACAAAAGATATTTTTACTAAAAAGGAAAAGCAAGCAAACAAACAAACAACAACTGTGTACATGCATACAAGGCATCAGACTTTCCAAATAGTCTTTATTAATTATTTATTCTAAGAAATGAAGGAAGTTAAAAATTTAGGACAGATTCTTACCATTCAACACAGATATCACAAAGCATGACTGGTTAGTGGCTAGCCACGGTAAAGAAAATCTCCTAAAATGTCTTGACAAAGAACAAAGAAAGATTCATGCTTAACTCTCTCATTCTGAATCCTCTTTGAAAGTACCTACCTCTTACAGTCCACTGTACTGGGAGCCTAGACACTTCAAGAAATTCTTTGTCACTGGACTGAAAAGCCACCAGGGTACAAAAAGAGAAAGCTTCTCTAACTCTCCCGGAAAGATGGCCAAAAAAAAAAAAAAAAAAAAAATACAGGCTAATCCACCAAAAATATTTCACACCATTGAAACTGAGCAATTCTGCAGAAAGTCATCACAGATTTAGCCAGGGCATTACCAGTCCTTACTGGCCATGCCCAGTCTACCCTGAAACCTCTCTCCACTTCTGCCCATGGGTCCAGAGGTGATGCACAAGCCCAGACATGGGCACCTAGACTTGTCCTGTGCTATGCTGTAGGAGTGCCTGTCTTCAGGCCTGTCTGTGGCCCCAATCCCCTTCTGCTTTTGACTGGATCCTGTGGATGGACTCTGGACCTAGTTCATCACCTGCCATGTTGGGAGTTGTCTATGGACCCTGTCACCAGCCCACAGCTGTGTCTTCCATGTTCAGGCCCTCAGGACAGTGTCCCAGCTCATCCCCCCTTCAGACACAGCCCCATTTCTGCAGCTCCCTGAAAGCCTGCATAGGGAGAAGTGAAGAATAATAGTTATGCCATTCAGTAGCTCACTGGATTCTGCTCCAATTGTTTTTATACTTTTTCCAACACTACATGAAAATGAAAAAAAGTAGTTTTGGAAGCAACTGAAGTAATTCTGACCAAAATTCAGTTTTATATTTCCTGGATCAACATACTATTATTTTTTATTAATATTAATTAAATACAATATGCTATGGTGGTTTTTGTTTTGTTTTGTTTGTTTTATGAAGAGAGAGAGGTTGAATTATAGACATTCTCAACAGAAAAAAAAAAAAAAAAAAAAAAAAAAAGTCACCAAAGCATGAAAAGCTAAAAATACTAAGTTAAAACCAACAAAACTTGAAAATCTCTAAAAATGAACTTGGAAAACAGGGATATTACCATGAGCAATGAAAGTGAGGATTAGTGTGGCAAAATACTTTGTTTCTGTGTCTGTGCGGCTCACTTTCATGTCAACATGAAGTGACTGAAAACTACTTACATGCAGGACTTCAGATCTATCTGCATTTTACATCTACATTTTACATGGCATACAATACCAAGATGCCAGTCCTGAGTTCTGGAACAGGAGCACCACATGCCTGACATTTATTTTTTAAGTGGACTTGGAACACTTATAATTGTGCTCAACAATTGTCATTCACCCACTCTAACCCATATGACTAAAATAGATATATGTCTCTATGTGAGATAACCTCCTTTATGTAAGGGTGTGTTGAGTGTGAGACCACCTGTATCATTCATGTTATCTGATTGGACCTTTATCTGTGCCTTTCCAGTGCAAGTGGGAAAATAAGTAAAGGGGAAAGCAATACATAAGAACACAAAGAAACACAAACCCGGTGGCTATCAGATAACAGAGAAACTGATGAAGACCAAAAGTCTCCAGTCACTAATTGATGGGCCATTAAGAAACTCCAGGCACTGTTTTGCATAAGAACAAACTAGATTTGTAAGAAGGGAGAAAAAAATAAATAAATAAATAATAAGGATTTGGGTTATTCAAGGAAGGCTTTTGAGACTGCAAAACTTATTAAGTAATGTTTAACAGAAAGGGATCAAAAAGGAACAAAGAAGAGGATGAGACAGAAGAGGGGTGTGAAAGAGCTGGTTGTGTGTAAATGGGGGCTGGTCTGTACGTTTCTCTGGCTGAGCCTTGTGCCCAGCTATCATAATCAGTTTTCTTACATCCTTTCTTAACTCTATGTAATCTCACTCTGTACCCTGTACAGGAGCTTTGTGCTCGCAACACTGGGGGGACCAGTGTGAGAGGATGGGGTGCCAGCTGCTGGGAGCAGTGAGGTCTCAGTATCAGCTCCTGAAGTGGGTGGGGGTCTTCAGCCTCCAGCCCCTGGGGCAGGAGCAGTGTGTGTCCCCAGACCTGCTGGTGGGGGACAGGGATGAGTGAGGTGAGTGAGGGGCTCTGTGCTGGTGGCTGGTGGCTGGAGCAGGACTGTGGGTCACAGCCCATGTGCCTGGCGCCAGCTGCTGGGGGGCAGCAAACCAGTCTGTCCCAAACCAGGTGTATGTGGGATGTGTGTGCGCATTTGCTATCAAATCCCACACTGGAGCAGCCGTTGAGTAGGGAACCCGTGAGAGGGGCTGGGATGTGAACAGGGGTGCTGGGTGGGAAGAAGGGCTGTGCTGGTGCTTCGGGCCCCCATGAGTGTGCATGTGTTGGTGAGCATGGAGGGGCTGTGTGTGTGCCTGCACCATGAAGCTGCTGTTTGTGCCAGCCTGAGAGCTTGGTTTATTTATCTATTCCTGTCACTACTACTGTGATTCTTCCAGAAG
The DNA here is from genome assembly GCF_011077185.1 of Oxyura jamaicensis. Lineage (NCBI taxonomy): Eukaryota > Metazoa > Chordata > Aves > Anseriformes > Anatidae > Oxyura > Oxyura jamaicensis. The sequence goes on from NC_048893.1 coordinate 168,654,742, forward strand.
TTACTATATAAATGGCTCCTCTGGCCATATATATAATATCTCCACGTCTAATTCAAATTCTTCTATAAGACCTTCTTTTAAAATGCATACCATAAAGCCATCCATGAAGTTGTATCAAATAAGCCATCAGTACTTTTCCACGTGTAAAAAAAAAAAAAAAAGAAAAAGAAAAATCATGTAATTCTTTCTGATCATGCATTCTCCCCTTGTTTAGCCTACTATGAAGCTCAGAACTTAGGCTTAATTTTACTTTCATAACTGGAAAACATCTAACATACTTTAAATCTTCATATAGTTTAATAAATAGTAATGAATGATATTTATCCATGCTCAATGCATTTATCCAACACTATAATGAAATCTTCAGTTTCAGGTAAGTTAATATATTTTCTGAAATAAAAAAGAAATTGAAACAAATAAATGGCTGGGTCAAAAAAAAATCAATATACTTAGGTGAAGACAGATGCATAAAACTCTAGTGAGAAAATGGAAGTGATTTGCTTAAGACATCAAGAACTAAAATGACTAGATTAAAATTGAATGTTTGAGGAAAAAAAATATAGATAACAAAAACTTAAATCTATATGTAGTCACATAGAATAACATTTGTCTTGCCTAAATATACATATCTGGACATTATTTGCCTATTCTAATAATGACTGTATGCTGTCTCCATAGTAAAAGGAGTAAAAACTTAGGCACTTCTCAGAGACCTACTCCTCCTGTTTCATGACATCTTTCTAAAATGCTTGGAATTTATTCTGTGGGTACATCTATGGCATTCCACTAATTTCCTCCAGACATTTGTTTCAATTCAACAACTGTTTTTAAATGGATTACAAACTGGGGGAAAAAAATCTGCCTTTATTTCTGAGGTTTATATTTTGGCCATGTCATATGATGTGAAGGTTAGGCTTCTATGCAGTTATAAATGTTTCTTGTGCTGATCATGTCAAGTCAGATTATGATGAATAAACCATAGCCATTGTTGACAGAACCCCATACTCTGTAACTTCTGAACAGAGATAGTAATAAATTATAGTAATAAAGCATAACCTTGCACATAACTCACACATCACATTATAGTTTGCTGTCTCTCCTTGCAGCTGAAAAATAAAGGTGAACCTTATTATTCTTTTTTTCCCTCAAAAGGGGAAAATATTTTTAAGTAGGGAAAATATTTTTCATCTTATTAGTTATTGAAAAACATTCAAAACTTTTCAGGTCAAATACTATCCCTATTTCACATTTGTCATTGTTACAGCAATTATAAAATGACTCAGAATCATAGAATGATTTAGGTTGGAAGGGACCTTAAAGATCATCTAGTTCTGTCACCCTGTCCCTGCAATGGGCAAGGGTGCCACCCACTAGATTGCCCAGGCCCTAACCTTGTCTTGAATAGGTCCATAGCTTCTCTGGACAACCTGTTCCAGTGCCTTCACTCTTGGTGAAGAATTTCCTCCTAACATCTAATCTACATTTTCCCTCTTTTAGTTAAATACTAAAAGAGGAAAGATGTAGATTAGATGTTAGTGTTTTTAACACTAAAAGAGGGAAGATTGTACTGCTCCTCCCCTACCCCCCCCCTTTTCCTATCACCATTTGTCCATGTAAAATTTGCCTTCCTTTTTTTTTTTTTATAAGCCCCTTTAACTGAATTTCACTTCTTTATTTCTTGAATATTCATGTCTGCTGAGAATGTGTTTGCATTACAAAGAATAAAGTCAGAAACAGCTCAACAGTTCATTTTCCCCACTTGAATAGCAATATGAGACAGAGTAATTTCTTTCTTCCTATTTGATTGCTTTTCCTTGATTTTTGGAATTGTGTTGTTTGTTTGATTGTTTAATTTGTCATTTATACATCAAAACATAATGATGTGCAGAATAAATTGTATTTGGTTAGCAGTTCCTAGTAGTTTTGACCTATTACTGCATGTATTAACTGTACAGCCTCACATTAGTAGTACAATAAAGCCGAAAAGACACCTTCAAATCCATTTTCCCATCCAGTTTTTATAAGCAACAAATTGTGCAATCAGGCCAGTGATGGGCAGAATAACTCCTGAAGAAATATCCATTGATATAATTCTCCATAGAAATACCTGTGAAGGCAAAGATCAGTCAGTGATGGACAGAGAAGATATTAAATTCAGATGGTTTACTTGAATATGAAGCCCTTAATCCTCTGCTTAGACCAAGAGAATTGATAGCATCTACTGCAAATCTGAGCAGGAAATAATGGGGAAAAAGGTTGTCCAGAAATCTGGAATGGGATTTACCTGACCTAATGCAGACTTCTACTTTAGAAAATTTCTGTCATGGAAATCCTCGTTTCTCTCTATTGACTGTACAAAGAGTACAGAAAAATAGCTTAAATATATATTTATACTGTACACATCAAAAGTGGCTTCAATCAACTTGGTCTTGGAAATCCAAATAGCATACAAGTCTATGAACTTAAAGAGGACTTCATATTCTCTAGCTGAATATAAAAGTAGATTGATAGAAACTCTCAGAGGGGCTTTTTGACTCTTTCAGGAGTTGCATCATCTCAAAGCTGTTGTTAAACGACTCCATGGTATGAGTTACAGCATTTAAAAGAGTAAAAGAGCAGGTACCTTCCTAAAGATTTGGAAATGTATATTAGAAAATGTTGGCCATTTAGAAAAAGTTCTTCATCTATATAAACAATAGTTATAAGACTTTTTGCAGAGTTTAAGAATTGTTGTAAAAATGTAAATAATTAAGTAAATTTTCCATTATAAATTTTCCATTAATGAAGGAGTAATATTTATTACCATGTTGGAGTTTACAATCAATTTTTCTATTAACTGTAACTTCTCTGAACATTTTTCCTTTGTATTTCTTCAAAATTAACCTTCTCCATATCCCTGCACATATATATATATGATATATCTTATTTACATGCACATATATAGTTATTTCCTCCTTTATTAAACTGGAAAAAAAATAGGTTATTGTTTGGAAAGTTAGGAAAAATGAATTGTACTCATGGTCATCAAGAAAAAAAAAAAAAAAAAAAAAAAAGAATAGTACATTTACTATACATGACAGCAAAACACTTTTTTCTTCACAGATAATTTAAAAGTTATGTGCAGACACATTATGAATATTCTATGCACACAGCAAATTTTTAGAGGTTTATAAATAACATTTTCACAAATAAAATGTTTTGTGATTCTGAAAATAAGAGGCAGTATGAAAAAGACCTATATATGTCAATAACAGGGTCAATAAATAGAAGAGAAAATTCTATAGCAATAGAATATAAACATTGGAAAAGATCTTCCACTCCTAAAACATCATCTCTTTCTCCCTCATGGTTTGTAGATTGGTGGTCTTTACTATTGATATTTCTGTTTCGTTGCTGTTAAACAAAGACTGGAAAATTTATTTGAAAATCCCATTAGATACTACCTCCATGTATCTTTCAAATTACTGTGCCTTCAGAAACTCATTATGACAAGTTTTCAAGTGTACTGTAGACAGCACTCACTAGGAAGATAAGTATGAATATTAATCTTGTAATTTCCTTAGCCTGATGAATTTTAAGTCTAAGTCAAGAAAAAATAACAGTAAAATAAGCAGTTCTTTTCTGTACTGTAGATTATGGTCCTAACTGTGGGTAATATAAGTTTGGGACAGGAGAAATCATTTTACACATATTTGTCTTAAACATTTATTTGTTTCTTTTTTTTTGTTTACTGTTATTTCTATTTGGCTTCGGCTACTTAGAGTAGTAAACTATTACTTTTAAAAAAGAAATTATTCCCAAAAGTGCCAACCAGGAATGATTCTTCTAGATGCCCACATGGCTGTGAATCTTATGATCAGTCTGGAAATGCCTTTCCTGAATTATGCGGAGCTGCTAAGGTAAAATAAATATACCAAAAGACTACATAAAAGTAGAAACATTTATCTACATTACAGCTACAAATGGTTGCTTATGAACAAGAACCAGGTTAGCTGTTACTCATATTAACTGTGAACAACAAATAAATTTGAGCAAATCTTAATGGTTTTCCTGAAACCTTGTGTATGTGAGACCAGAAAAAGTTTATCTCACAAAAATCTTGTGAGAGAAAAAAAAGTTTTTCTTCTTATAGTTTTACACTCTAATTTCATTTCTGTTTCTTGTATCTGTAAAAGAGTGCTAGGTTTATTTGTTTTATATTGATCTTGTAAAAGTCAGTAACAGTTCTCCACTAAAAGATGGGGCTAAAAAAATAAACAAACAAGCAAACAAAAAACTTGTACATATAAAACAACTTTTACTATAAATTTGTGTTGATTTTATCATTCAGCTGGAAAGGATTTCACTTCCCTGCAATTTGTTTAATCGCTCTTTATCTTAGGGGACAGTCCATGGAATCAATGTGCCGTGCAGTTAAAATGCCAGCTAAATGTATGATCTAATTGACACTAACTTCTTCTTTCTTTCCCTTAATTTATTTATGTATTTATTTTATTTTTGGTCATAGTCACTCTTACTTTTTCCATCCACTCTTCAGAGCAGGAACTGCAGCCAAGCCTTGTAAGATTATTTTATATTATAAAAATAAAAATATATATATTCTTAACTCTCATTGATTTCAGTAAAGGTAACAAACAAACAAACAAAAACAGTCAGTAAAGGTAACTAAAAAAAAAAAAAAAAAAAAAAAGGCCATGCAAATATAAAATCAAAATAATCAGAGTTCAGAAAGAAGAGAGAGAGGCGTTGATTCATATTTGATTTTGTCTCTATGCTTAAAAATATAAAATTTTGCTATAAGCAGCTTGGACAGATGCTATAGATACAGATGATGTTTTGTCTGTGTGATTTTTTTTCCTTTCTGTGGCAAATGATGCATTTGTTCATACTATGTTTAGTACATCAAATAATTTATATGAGAGGAAACCAAATATAAGTGCCTCAGTAATGGAAAGGCTTAGTTAATTCATTGATAACCAGATGGGGAAGACAGAAAACATTAAATATTATAATTTAAAATGTTCCAGTGTGCCTTTTATAGAAAAAGTAATTGCAATAATGTTAAATATTCACACTGCAAAGTAGTTCTGAAAAATTGCCCATTTCAAATTTGTCCCCCACCAAGTTTCTATTTTCTAACATTACGACATACTCCAAGAAATATTTGGGTTTGACTTGTTCTCTTGATATCAGTGAAGGCTGTAACTAAACCATCTCAAATAAAAAATGTCTCAAAGAATAATCAAGTTTATTTTTCAGTCTTGCCACAAGATGACCACTCTATTGAGCCTGTGATGACTTCACTGTGACTATTCAGTGAGTCTATAATGCTTCACAGTGAAGCTTTTTGATCTATGATAATTGGCAATTATTATTTGCAATTAAAAACGTGCTTTTATCATTTCACAAATATTTGATTGTGACAGCTAATTCAACACTAGTTTTGTCTTCAGTTTCAAAGAATAAATGTAAACCAATTGAATCACAGTTACTGTGATGACAAAATATTACTATTAAGGATATTGACAATTATCCTATTGCAGTTGTAAGTGATCTATATTGGTCATACATTTTAAAGTAGTTTCCATCCTGTCATAGCACTTCAATGCAGTTCTGTTAATTTACAAGTCTAGTATCTTTTAACTAATCTGTATCTTGAGTAGTCAGTGATGGTGATGTTAAACTTTATAGCTTTTAAAACAGAAGTGCTTATTCATTTTATAAATGATATTAAGTTTTGAGAGTAAAAAAAATGCTTTAATTAATTAATTTCTATATTTTCTTTAAAGAGATCATTAAGTTTTAAAGAAATATTAAACATACCTTTTGGATTTTTAAAATATCAACTTTTATAATATTTTTGGATGGGGAAGTTTGTATATTTGATTCTATTTTCTTTATAGACATTTAAAAATTTGCTAATATTCTATTTGTATTTTCTATTTATTATATATTTGCATTGTATTTTGCATTTATGTATATTTGTTTATGTTTACATTTATTTTCCTTCTTATATTTCTGTTGTTCTTTTATAACACTAAAGTTTAAGCAGTTTATTTTCTTCACTGCCAGTGCATGATGTCAGAAAGTTTCTGAAATGCTCAACAATAACACAAGCTCTATTATATTCCTTTTTCTTTTTTTGCTTTATGTGAACCTGACTGTGAGATATCTCTGCTGAAATATTTTAAATTTCAAGGTTGTCTGTCAGTTACTTCAAGTAATCAGTTAATTATTCAAAGATTACAATCTGCTTCATTGCATTTGAAGTCAACAATTTCCCTTCTTTCCTAGTGTTTCACAAAGGCATTAAAATGGATGAAAAAATATTATTATATATATAATTCTGATCATTGGAGGAGATTGCATATAGTTATATTATACCGACAAAGTAATTTGCAGTGTCCATACAATTAGTATCGCACCCAAGCCTGTGTTTAGTCCAATGCAAAATCAGTCAAGTATGGCAATGTACATGTATAACCAATTGCTTTTTTTCATTAATAATTCTTATGTTGAAACTAGTATGTATCATTTAAAATAAGAAGCCCATTATTTTGAAAATGTGGGTTTTTATATACATTTTTATAGCCAGAACAGCAGAAGGAAGTCATCAATTAATGATTTTTACTATCCTTTTTTTTTTTTAAAAAAAAAAAAAAAAGGAAAGAAAAAAATAAAAAAGAAAACATGGATACTTGTAGGAAACAATCCTCTGTAAACTATAACAATTTGTTAAGTAAATACCCGATTGACTCTGAAGTTCCAATATCTTAATAATATCTTGCTGTGGCAGTACTGAAAGGCATATTCTTTAACAAAATCAGAATCTCCTTTGTATTTGCAATATGTTTGTGTGATGAACCTTTGCTTATTTTCCAAAGGAAAATAAATTAATAGCTAAAAGTATTTAGTAAGACCCTGCAGAGTACCTGTGAAATTAAGTGTTCATAAACTCTTATCCTCATGTCTTTCCTAAATTTCAACCACTATTTAAGAATAAGTGGCAACTGGTAGTTATCCAGTTTCATCATTGTGACAGTGTGCCTCTTCCTACCCACCAGCCTGGCGTTTCACACAAAACACTGCTCAGTTGATAACCACAAATAGGTGTCATGTTAAATGTGTCTGTGATAGCTGTATCCAATGTGGATTAGGCAGAGAACACACATTAGCCAAGGAGTTAGTTTAGCAATGCATTCACCTAATCACAGTGCTGGTCAATATCCAACTCCAACCAAATTTGAAAATAACTAAAATCTGCAGTTGGTATGCAAATATGATTACGAGTCAACCATCTTACCCCATAAATAGTGAGCAGCCCAAGAGCATTTTGAGCTCTCTTGTGCAGCAGCAGCAGGCTGTACGACAGGATCTCCCATTGACCAGGGACCTTTGAACCTCATGACTCAATGGGAGGGTCTCTTCAATCTTTAGACATAAACCATTCACCAAGTCTGTAACTAAGTTTAGGTCCAGCTGCACCTAGGCCCCTTATCTCTTCAGTTCAAGGAGTTTGGAAAGCAAAGGGGTCCATTCAGAACCTCATGACTCAATGGGAGAGTCTCCTCAACTTTTAGACATAAACCATTGACCACATTTGGGACTAAGTTTGGATCTAGCCACTCCTGGGGTCCTGTCTGAGAAGGATTTTGGAACACAAGGGGGTCCATTATGAACCTTGTGACTCAACTGGAGGGTCTCCTGACAGTTTGCCCAACCCTGTCATCTATGCAGTTGATATCCAAGTGTGCCTTGCTGTCTTGAATCTTATTAAGTAACTGTCATATTTATGAATAAGCTTTGTTAGATCACTACATCAATAAAATAAACTGCTTCTTCTCTCTTACAAGTGAAGTGCATATCATTCTATACATGATAATCAGTCCAAGTGTTCTTTTACCTGGTATGTTAAACATCAACAGTTTTTCTTCTTATCTTTGTGTAACCTAGTATAATTTCAAAACATCTGTGAAAATATTGTCTCCAATAAGGTCTCCAAAATATTGTCTCCAATATAGCTGTCATTAATCAAATGTCTGTTTTCAATATATCACTCCTAACAGCGGTGGAAAAGTTGATTATCTTTTTTTTATTTGACATATATGTAATGCAGAAACAGTCTTAAAAGAACTTTAATAATATTTCAATCGTCTATGTTCTTTACATACAACATTTTTGTGACTTTCAGTAAAAAGAAAAGACAGTGGAAAAAAAAAAAAAAAAAAAAAAAGTTAATGATTCATATTTAAATGACCTCCAGGCTAGATGAATGGGATTCACTGTTACCTCGGAACAAGCATTCCCATCTAAATAGAGTGAAATGTCTTTGTTCAATGTAAGTGCTACCTATACCAAAAATCTGTGAGTCTTCTGTCTGGTTCTCTGCATTCTCACAGAACCCCAAGTCAAATTCAAAGCTTCAGTATCATCATCTAAGAAAGCACAGTGAACTTAGACCATATCATTTATATGGTTATTTCCACTTGAATAATCCTCCTTAATGTCTTTAGATTGTGTTTGTTCAATTTGATTTTCTATAGTCACAAAAGATATTATAGCAGTGAGGAAGAGATAAAATAGAAAAGCACTTTCAAAGAATTTTCTGACTAAAGCAGAGTAAAGAAAAACACACTAAGTCAGATAAGTAAATAACTTCTAAATAAATTAATTAAATCTTACAGGTCCCTGCCTATAGCAGGGGGATCTGGAACTAGATCATCTCAGAAGTCCCTTCCAGCCCAGGCCAATCTATGATTCTATGATTCTAAGTAGAGACAGGAGTAAACAGAACATTTAGAACAGAAAAGATAAAGACAAAAAGAACAGGAGTCTACAGCATGAATGACATGATAACATTTTGTCAGACTAGTCAAGTTAAAAGGCAACATTCAGGCAGATCACAACTCATCCAAATGTGGTCCTTCAAGTGTAAAGAATTGTTTTCTGTTTGGCCTTTGGGAAGTGAGCTGTTGCTAAGCAGCAGGCAGTTCTTTTTAAGAACTATGTAAATGTACCTTGGGTAACTAACTTAGGAAAGAGGGCTCCAGGTTTGAAGATCATCTGCAGGCACTTACAGAAGGGGCTGATCTTTTAGGTAAAATGATTATTCTAACCATCTTTTGCCAACTCCAGAGTTGCTTTAGAACATTGCCAGACATGTATTTAGCCTTCTTCTTGTCAGTAAACAAACTAGTGATTAGAGTTTTTTTTAAAAAAAAAAAACTAACATGTCACAATGGAGAAAGACAACATTATCAGCCCAATATCATCCATTTAAGTGAATTTTATAATAGAAAATATTTCTAGCCTTCAGTGAAATGTCTTGCATACCACCATGTATTCATTTAGAAACAAATAATGGAACGTGTATTTAACCTAGCAAAACCAAATGTTGAGAAGAAATTCCTAATCAAACATCTCTTAATTCCTAATTCCATCTCTTGTTCCTAATTCAAATATCTCTTGAGAGAAACAACAAAGTAGGTAATGAAGTTATAGGCAATAATGTTGTAAGACTAAATGCTTTTCTACTGGTCAGTTATACCTGTAAACTAAAAATTGAATGATTTTTGATCATGAAAATGAAAAAAAATGGGGAGGGGTGGGAGGAGAGGGAATTAATATGAGGGATCTAGCTGTTTATGATGAGTATTATAAGACATAATATACCAGGTATATACCTGAGGTAACTGGAGATTGGAATCAACTGTCCCTCAGGTCTGTTGAAGTCCCATGTACCTGGGAATATCTTTGCTAGAACACAAGGTCCCAGACCTAAATATGTCCCAGAATACTCCCATTACCTGGCCATACCCAAGTTTCCCTAGTCATATTTGTTTTTTTCACCACTCTATAGGAAAAAAAAAAAAAAAAAAAAAAAAAAAAAAGAGAGAGAGAGAGGAGGTGGGGGTGAGCCACAGTCATGCCCGCTATTCAGAGCAGAATTTTATATTACATGTGTTTTTAACAAATATCTTTTCTCCTGCTTGTTCTTTGAACCTGTGGAAATGGTTCAAAGATGAGAAAATCCCAGGAGCATCCCTATAAACAATGGCATGCTCAGATAACATTATGATGTATAATCTGTCTTCTTAAGGGAAAAAATGGAACTAATCTAATCAATGTTATGTTTGTAGGGGAACTTCTTTAATGTGAAATTAATTCAGAAACAAATATTTTTTCCTCACAAATAAACTCAAAATTTAATTTGCTGGATGAGTGAAAAACAGATGGGATGTTTACTCTCACAAGGAAAAAATGTCTCCACCTCTGACTTTTATTTTGCCCTGTGTAAGTAAGATCAGAGAGTTTGGTAACTTTTTCAGGATTGCCTTCATCATATCTATGAAGCCACTGTAAACATTTCTTTTTGAGTATCTTATAAACTCATTCATTAGTTATTCATTCTGTACTCTCCGGGTTTCAGCTGCTAAACTTACATACCTTTCTTATTTATATTTAACAAATATTTTTTAAAAATAGGTCTTGTCTTTAATTGGATGAAAAACAAATTTGCATTTTTTTAAAAGTCATTATGAGTGAATTCTCCTGCCTGGAAAAATGAGATCTCAAGTTATAAAGACTAATTAGCTCAGTTTTGTCACAGATACATGAGATCCAGATGCTTCAATTATCTTCTGTCTCCTGAAATATTTTGAGATGTCATATATAGAAGTTGCCATTAACACCTTCTGCTATTGCTGTGAATCATTTCAGTTCCATCATATGCAATAGGTTAATGCTTTGGATTAAAGCCCCCATGAGCAGTACAAACTTTGAAGACATCTGCAGTCCTCGTCTTCACACAAAACCTTCATTTAACATTAATGCATACCGCTTACTTTAGAATACTCAATTTAGTAATTATGTTTCTCAGATACTGAGAGATGTGGCCTGCTGTATGTATAGAATCACAGAATCATCTAGGTTGGAAGGGACCTCCAAGATCACCAAGTACAACCTCTGACCTAACACTAACAAGTCCTCCACTAAACCATATCACTAAGCTCTATATCTTTTAAAGACATCCAGGGATGGTGACTCAACCACTTCCCTGGGCATTCCATTCCAACGCCTAACAACCCGTTCAGTAAAGAATTTCTACCTAAACCTCCCCTGATGCAATTTTAGCCCTTTCCCCCTCGTCCTGTCACCAGGCATGTGGGAGAATAGACCAACCCCCACCTTGCTACAGCCTCCTTTGAGGTACCTGTAGAGTGTGATAAGATCACCCCTGAGTGTCCTCTTTTCCAGACTGAACAATCCCTCAGCCATTCCTCGTAAGACTTGTTCTCCAGACCCCTCACCAGCTTCGTTTGCCTGAGTGGCCCTCCCTCATTTCCAAAGATCATAAACCCTCTTTCTTTTCCTAAGCTCTAGCCACAACTCTCTGTTCAGCCATTCTGGCCTTCTTCCGCACTGGCTTGTCTTTGGGCACGTGGGGACAGACTGGTCCTGAGCCATTAAGATTTCCTTCTTGAGGAGTGCCCAGCCTTCTTGGACTCCTCTGCCCTTCAGAACTACCTCCCAAGGTACTCTGCCAACCAGTGTCCTGAACAGCTCAAAGTCTGCCATCCAGGGGGCGCTGCTGGTGCCTCGTCAGCCTCCCTTGTGAGGGCTGCCGGGCCCTGGCAGCTCCCTTGGATGCCTCAAGTGGCCTCGATACCAGAAAAAAAGCTCTGCCCGCCTCGATTACCCGCTCTGCCGCAGAACACGTTTTATTTATATATTTATATATTTATATATATACATATATATATATATTAAAAAGAAAAAAGTAAAATTCTGTTTCTTCATAGAATATGACAACCTGAGTGCTTTCACTTGAGAGGAAACGTCTATTTGTTTTCGGAAACATAGAATCATAATAATTTCCCAATCTACATCAAATATTTTAATATTAAACCCCTATTATTAGTAGAGAGAAACACCATATATGACTAGATAGTCATCACAATCCTGATTATACAAATATAAATATATACATGTATGTCTTGGGACGAGCATTGTTTAATATCTTTATTGTAATAGACAATGGGATTGAGTTCACTCTCAGCAAGTTTGCAGATGACACCAAACTGAGTGGTCCGGTTGTTACAAGAGAAGGAAGGGATGCTATCCAAAGGAATCTGGACAAGATACATAGGTGGGCCCATATGAACCTAACAAGGTTCAACAAGGCCAAGTGCAAGGTGCTGCAGTTGGGTCAGGGCAATCCCAGACATGAGAACAGTCAGGGAGAAGAACTCATTGAGAGCTGCCCTGTGCAGAAGGACTTGGGGGTTCTGGTAGATGAAAAGCTCAACATGAGCCAGCAGTGCACACTTGCAGCCCAGAAGGCAAACTGCATCCTGGGCTGCATTAACAGAAGAGTGGCCAGCAGGTTGAGGGAGGAGATTGTCCCCCTCTTCTCTGCCCTTATGAGGCCCCACTTGGAGTACTGCATTCAGCTCTGAGTCCTTCTGAAAAAGAAAGAAGTTGATCTTTTAGAATTGGTCCTGAGGAGGGTCATGAAGATGATCAGAGGGCTGGAGCACCTCTCCTGTGAAGAAAGGCTGAGAGAGCTGTGGATGTGCAGTCTAAATAAGAGAAGGCTCCAAGGAAACTTCATTGCAGTTTTCAATACTTAAAGGGGGCTTCCAGAAAAAATGGAGAGAAACTTTGCTCAGGCAGATAATGATAGGCCAAGGGAAAATGGTTATAAACTAAAAGAGGGGAGATTTAGATTAGAGTTTAAGAGGAAATTCTTCACTCAGAGGGTGGTGAAGCAGTGGAAGTTGTGGAAGTTGCACAGAGAAGTTGTGGATTCCCCATTCCTGGAGGTGTTCAAGGCCAGGTGGGATGGGGCTTATAGCAACCTGATCTAGTGGGTGGCATCCTTACCCATGGCAAGTATGTTGAAATTAGATGATATTTATGGTCCCTTCCAACCCAAGCCATACTATGATTTTATATATTTGTGTATGCTTACAAATAATCTTTATCAGACATTCCACTACTGAAAAAGTGATGGGCTCAGAATTCCCTACAGAAGATAATGAAAATATCTTCTGATATTGTTTCAGTCAGTTCACTGATTAGAGGAAATGTTTTTTTATTCTGTCAACAGTCAAATAATATATCAAAGCTAGGTCTCTATATGTGAGTGTGCATTTGTGAAATGCAGGTATGTTTCCTTAAGTCTTTTACTACTGTGCTATTTGCCATATGAAGATATTTAAATAGAACAGTGATATATCTTCTTACTCAGAAACAAAGAAAAAATTTCCTTCTTTGCATAGGTGCATAGAAGAATGATGTTGAAAGTCATGAAGAATTAACCATCTTTTCATAAAACAATGATGCTGAAAGTCATGCAGAATTAACAATCTTTTCTAAACAACTTCTAAAACAAATCCCATATGTTCTGTTCCTTTCCTTGCCATGTTTTCCTCTTCCGAACATGAATGCAACTGTATTAGCTTCTGAATGTTTCAAAACATTTGAATCAAATATAAAATAGAACTCTTTTCCTGTTTCTGATATTATATTAAAAGTTACTTCAGGAAAGCAGACAGGGAAAGAGAGACTCCTACTAGCTGATTCACAAGACTGAATTTTGTCCTGAAGAAATAGATGGCCCCAGTTAACTCTTTGCATGTATGGTTAAATACAGAAGTGTTCCTCATCAAACTTTTTTCTAAATCTGAAAGACATAATACAGTCTCCCATGCAACTTGTAGGCTCAAAGCAGGCCTAGATATTTTTAAAAATAGGACAAAATGGATGGTGTAGAATCTTTCACTTTTTTGCTTGAAAATTGCTCATGGATACATTTTGATGTAGACTAAATATTCACAAAATACAGAAATAAAGAATCAAATTATTTCTGAACCATGTATTGTAAAACTACCCAGTTACAACTTACATAGTAGTATGTCCAAGGTAACATTGGCCAAATATACATAACATCACAGCCTGAAAGGTGTCTGGTCTCTTCACTGTCACTTCAGAGGGAGTTAAAGGTTTATATAATTGTAAGCATCTGGACGTTAATGACTTAGACATCTAATTTTCAAAAGTAATTTAACCAATTAGAGGTCCACATTGAACTAAATTGTAATTATGCTTAGGTTCCAAAGGGACATTTTTGAAGCTATTCAAATATCTCAAATTACAGCTGATTGATTAGTGAGAATTCTAAAAGAATAAGAGGTATAAGAGACTAGGAATCCACTGTAATGCCAAAGAATTGGATTTTACTTTCATATAATACCTATAATTCTTTATCAATGAGACCCTTTTGAAAACATTAGTAATCTAGTCTTAAATTGTGATGAGCAATAAATATCCATTCTCTGCAATTTTAAAATAATGATTCTTTATTCTTTATAACCAAATAGTCTATTTATGTTTTTCTTGAGGTATCAAAATGCTTTAAAATTCCAAAAGTGATGCTCACCTTTTTAAATAAGAATGTATGGGATTAATAAAATGTAGTCTACTGTACAGGGAGCTGGTGACATTTACTTAGAGTTACTTGTAAAATTATTTGAGGTCTCAGGTAAAAGGGACTACAGAATCACACATTATGAGTTATTATTATTAATATTGCTACTATTATTATTATTGATTGTTGCAGCTATTTGAGTTGTCATATAAACTGTGCTGTTTTCAAGGTTTATGAAATAGATCTCAAATATATTATCACATTTTAGATAAATTTGGGGGTGGAAGCTACATGTGACATAGTGTTCCAAACTCTGCTTCAGGCACTCTGTTCCTCTCTGCCGTAAACGGTGTGCAGTCTTCAGTGAAGCCAGAGACAAAGCTAAATGTGCCATTTTATTTAAAATATAAAGATCAGAAAACAGGTGTTTTGATGCCCACAGAATTTATACCATTTTCGTGACAAAACAACATCTGCTTTTTCACTCCTACAAGTGACTGAATCATTTAAATGTTCCTTTCTCCATAGTCTCCTTTGAGTCTTGTATTGCAATAAATCCATCAAGGATATTCTAAAGGGAACAGAGGAAGACTTTTCATTGTGACTCTACTAGCAAAAGCCAGGTTGAATACAGATTAACATTCCCTTGATCACTGAGCTGAACAGCAAAGTAGAAGAGACAGAGCCAACTAGGTCAGAATATAGCTAGCATTAACTATGGGGAAAGAGAAGGCTGTGCTATTATAAATGAAATTATAATGGCACTGTGGAAGCTCAATTCATGCTGTACTCCTTCTTTTTACTAAGTCAGGGATATTTCTGGGATAACCATACCACTACCTGCACTCATGCCTCAGTGAGGTGATAGAGAAATACATCTATCACTTGCTAATATGTCTGAGAGCTGAATTCTTTGCCTGAACGTGTGTTTGGGAGCTGCTGCTACTCAGTGGTAATATGCAAAGAAACTGTTCAGAAAAAGACAGACGGGGTTATAATTAATCACCTAAACCTAGATGTTCAGGGTTATCCAAGATATCCATGAGTAAGATATGCAAAAGTATGCAGCAGCAAAAGACGTGGATCATAGGACAAAAGACAGAGGGCATTGTTAGTGATCTAAGATTAGGGCAGATGGTTTCCTCTTAATTTGTTTTGAAATTTTTATCACATTCAGATATGTAGGAAGACACAGAGAAGGGAAGCAAAACCACTGAGAGGCAATGCATCTTGCTATGATTACACAGCATGGAGGATCTGCTGGGGGTGGAATTGGAGTGTCCAAAATCCCACTGCAGTGCTTGCAATGTCCAGATGTTATACAGAACTGAGGAATCTCACAACATTGTGCAAACATAGCCACTACCAGATTATTCTTTGTAGAAAACTCCTAAAATAATTTTTCACAACTTTTTTTTTTTTTTTTTTTTTCTTCCATTTTCAGAAGATATCATCACTATTCTAAATGTGCTAACCCTACTTCTCTTGAAACATTTAACTTAGTATTTTTCATAGTTCGGTTTTGTTTTAAGCACAAAAGCAGTTCAAGTCTGTACTTTTTTTTTTTTTTTTCTTCTAACTCAAAGTGTTAAATACAGTGAATGTTCACTTAGAAACTCAAGGGGACTGAAAACAAACAAATAAACAAACAAACAAACAAAAAAAGGAATTCTGTAGAAAGTGGAAAACTAAAGATATAGACAAAAAAGATGTGAGTTGAAAACATATCTATCAAGAGTGAGGATTGAAGATCATGGAGAGCTTGGTGAAAGAAGAAGCCATCAGAGAACAGAATAAGAAAGAATCAGTCACACCAAGAGAAATGTAAATCATTCTTGGATCAAAACACAACAGATTAGCTTTTACATATTTTTACACTGTGTTGTAGGTGAATTATCTGTGGTCTTGATGTAAGGTTTGACATATGGTAATAGCAAAAGTAGTTGTGCATTAAAGAATCATAGTTCCTGGACAGCAGTTTACAGATGCTTTAGATTGTACCTTTATCTCTTATTTATCTATACACATTGTTCCAGGTGTGATACAGACTTCTGAAAATCCAGAGGGCAGATTTGTAAATTAAGAAACATTTAAATCATTTGCAACTGTAGATAAATGTTAGGTTATCCAAGTACAAGATGGTGCACCTGTATTAGAGCAACCCCAGACATAAGTACAGACTGAGTGAAGAATATATTGAGAACAACCCTGCAGAAAAGGACTTTGGGGTTCTGGTGGATGAAAAGCTCAACATAAGCCAGCAGTGTGTGCTTGCAGCCCAGAAGGCCAACTGCATCCTGGGCTGCATTAACAGAGGAGTGGCCAGCAAATTGAGGGAGGGGATTGTTCATCCTTCTCATTTACTGTCACCTGTCACTTTTGTTGATCTTTGGAAGCAGAGCAAGTCAAATTTGTGATAAGAAGATCTCCAGGTTCCAGGAATTCTGTTTCAAAAGAAGTAATATGCATCCCCAGTTGATAACTCACTTCTAAGTCCTGTTGGGATTTGCAAGCTAGAAATGCATTAGTCTTTATTCTAGTGGACCTGGTCTGGTTCCCTACAAGATTAACACCTACAAATAAAATACAGATGAAATGAAAATCTTTTATTCAAGAATCTCTGGTTTAAGTACTTGCCTGCAATGGAGCATGAATGTATTAAATTCCTCCTCCTGCTCCTAGCAATTTTGGTACTACTATAACCAGAAGGCTATAGGTATTCAGGATAAGGTTGAGCTTGCTCACTTTAAAGAAGCTGTTCTGTTTTCACAATTTAATCAAATGGCTGCAGAATCAGACAGAAAATGATCTGCAGTCTTATGGTCTGGGCACCGAGCTGAGTAAATGGGGAATTCATTTCATTACCTTTTCTATATCATACTTCTCACTTTCAGAATAAGTTTTCTCTGCTTTTTTTTTTTTTTTTTTTTTTTTTTTTTTTTCTTTCTCTTTCTTTCTTTCATTATACCAGCCAGTAAGGGGTCAGCTATAAGAGGAAAAAACAAATATATCTTAATATCAAACATGTTAAGCCACTATCTCAGTTATACTAAATTAGAAATCAGTGAAAAGGTGTAATGAGACCTTTAGGGATAGCCTAGAGAGATAAGTTTAAATATCTTTCTAGCACTTCTCAATGGATAATGGAAGTGGTAGATGTAAGACTGTTGTCCCCTTGTAATGCCTAGATGTTTCAGAGCTCAAACTGTAGAACCCAGCTGGTCGTTAAATGCATGAGACTCATCTGTTAAATGTTAACACAGCATCTAACATTGAGCTTAAGCCCCATTTATAGATCCAATCCTTTGTTGCCAAAGTTGCATTTTTTTCTTTTGTATCAGACCTAATAGGAAAAGCAGATACTGAAATCATAGAATAAAGAGAATACATGATCTATTTAAAGAAAATTGAAAGTCGTGCTGATTGAGATTCAGCATTTAACTGAGAGAGTAGTCCTCAGCCTACAAATCATGGGTTTTCCAGAGCAAAAAGAGGAGCTGTACTTGATTGCTTGTGCTCAAGAGCTATTTAATGTAAACTGCAGGAGATAGCCTACTCTGCCGTATATTGAAATTGAAGAGACGCATAAAGACAAGGCCCTTATCACTGGAAGAGGCTTGTCACAAAAGGCCAAGTGCAATTATTATTAAATCACTATGATATCAAGATAAAGAACGAGTTCTGCAAGCAACAAAGAGATTGGAAAATGTTAAATGTAGGTCAATACAATACTCTGAGCACAGTACCAGGTGTCTTACACTGAATAAATTAAGACATAACATCATCCAAAAAAAAATATACAAATATAATAAAATTTTGTCAACATATATATCTGGCACTCACATTTTTCTAATGCCGTGGCTCTTTGTCAAGAGCTCAGAAGATCACCAAAGCATTCTATGTATTGGCCTTTGCTACTTACTGATCCTATTAAAAGTTTGAGTCCTTTGTGGCACAATAAATTATATATTACACTATATTGAACATGAATTTACATGGATTTGTAAATAGCATCTGCCATGGAAGATTTAATTTTAAGAATATCTACATGTAGATCTCTCCATTCTGTCATGTTGATACTGTGAATGGATGGTTAATCAAGGAAATTCCTCAAGAATTAAAAAAATATTTCACATAGCAAATGGGATAAAAATATTTCACATGTTAGAAACACTTTTGCAAAATAGTAATAATCAGAAAGTGTAGATGATTTGCTTATTCCCAAAATGTACTTTAATTTGCAAAAACCTTTTTTACCACAGCTGTAATTAAACTTTCTCTGACATGAAAAATAATAACTTAACATGGTACCGTTCATTAATGCAACTATTCAGGGTAGGAAAAGAACACAAACTAGAATAACAAGATCAAACAAGAACTAAGAAAATAAAAATATAAGAACAGAAGTAGCAAATTTGCTATATATAATGTAAAAACAAACAAACAAACAAAAATACTACATTCAGACTAGTAAAAATAGAAACATCAGTCAAGGAATCAAAGTGTATTAATGAAAAAGAATTGTTCACCTTAGAAGCTGGTAGAGTGAAAAGCAATGCTGGGCTGGGAGGGAACGGGGCAGGGGAGGACAGGGTAAACAAAATGTTATTAAAAGAAACAGGGAAAACTAGGCTAGAAAACAAAAGCGTCTTTGACAGCAAAAATAACTTACACCATTATAAATAAGTTTTATCTCTATATGATCATTAAATGTCTCCCATACAATCCTGAAAAATAAACACTGTACCAGTGCCTCACTGAAGCCAAGTATTTGCATCCTTTAACTACACCTAAGGTACAACTTGATATCAGAAGATTTGGGTAGGTTGTGTTCAGGAAAGAGCCTGATTTTCTAATTCTATATAAGTTAATACAAACATCCAAGTGATATTTTGCTAGAAGAGTTCAATGAGAGTATTTATGACTATATTTGTCAATATAACCAACACTACAGAAAGAAAAAAAAATAAGATCCAGACTACCCTACCACTGCTAGGATCAGCTAGCAATATAAAATCTGATGAATTAGACTGAAGTTTTATAAGGAAAATATTGTACAATGCATTTCTGGACCCTTTAAAAACAATATGAAACAAAATTAGGAATGTAAAATGGAAGGATGTGTTTCTATCTCTGTGTTGAAACATGAATAGGGATTTGGGAAAAGAAGAAATAAAAGTCTATTCCAAATGAAAACCACCCTACTATAACCTATCACTGTTAAGTGTAGTAAATCAGAATGAGGTCATTATTTTTATTCCTGCTTTTTATTGTTCTGAGGGTTTGGTAGAAGGAATGACGGATATACTGGATTTGATGGCATACAAAGTACAAAATCTTACTTCTGTATATTTAAGTATGTCATGTATCACATATATCTTGTTTCATGTTTGACAGGTTTATTCCTTAGTCTAGTTTTTAAATAGAGTTCTAATATATTCTTTGTGTTTTCCAGAAATTTAGCTCCACACAGACAAACTTTATTTCAGTAATTTAGAGCATTTCAAAATTATTTGTACCAATGCATCTTTAATGGATGTATAACTGTTTCCACCAAAGTAATTGTTTTCATAATCTTCTTACTATAAAGATAGTCTCAAAAGTGCATGTTGATCATTATTAACAAAAATAACAAATAAATAACTCTAACGAAGAGAAAAGTGGCATGATGGGATAATATTTCATTCTTTAAACTCAAATGTAATGCTGGAAATAAAACAGTGATTTTATGTATGTACATATTCTGATTTAATAATCAGCACATTGCTAGTAATGCCTTCAAATCTTCAATGTTCAAATGGATGGCACAGGCATTAATTCTTTTATCACTTATTCTATCAATATGGAATCATGAATTTGATGAGATTTAGAAAGACCTAAAATTGGAAAAGGCATCTTAATCTTGAAACCTCCATAATTTTTCAGATTAAACATTTAACAGAGTTTGAAAATGGCTGATATCTAATCCACTGGCAATACTACTTAAAGGGAAAACTGAGAAGCAAAGCCTGCTAGAATTCACACTGTGTCAGCCAAGATCTAAAGTGCAGAAGAGGGGAAGAAAGCATAATTTGGCTGTATGGAATATAAGGTAATTTTAGGTTATAAGTAATGTAACGAATATAAAGGAGGTTATTATTTAGATGTTTTTTGATTGATTGATTGAGTGAGTGCTACTGCAGTCTCTTGAATAAATACTAATCCTTTATTTTGAACAAACTCTTCTCTGCCACTGAAATCCATTGGTGCTGTAATATGTCAAAAGGAACCCTAAACAGGTGAAAAAAAATCAAACCTTAAAAAAGCAGTAAGCAATCATAAGCATGGTAACATAAGCATAAACCAGGCACAAAATGAGGATAGCTTACAGAATTCCTTTATGAACATGGATCTGTCACTTGCAAGACAACCACAGGGAAGCATAACAACTTACCCAATGAAAAGGTGGAGAAAAATATGCTGATTGATAATCAAAAGGTTTGGTCACTAGCTTATATGCCCAACTTATGTCCAAACACCCACAGGATAAATGTATAGAGTCGGGTGAGCCATCTATATGGTTAAAAGAGAGAAACCCAGATATGTATGTTTTTTCTAAATGATTTCAAAAACAGGTCAAATGGGTCATGCTTAAGAAGTAAGACTTTGCAAGAGAAGAATCCATCCCCTAGAGGTTAGATGTTTTGTTAGAATCTTGGAACAGTGTTGTGCCACAAATTCTCTTTATTTAAAAGAAGATAGTATGTCACTGATGGAGTAATTCACACACTGAAACTCTTCTAGAGTGAAGAAGATATAAACTGTGGCATACTATTAATTGTTTTTATAAAGATTAACAAATGCATATTTATCTTTAACCTATCAAACTCTTAGTCTTTTAGTTGCATTATAGATACCGCATATGTGCAGAAAAAAATAATTAAATAAATAAATGCAAAGATATGCAATGCATTCAAAAAGATAGGGATGCTAGGTGAGTCAAAAGATCAGCATTCAGCCATGAGTTCATCATCACATAGTTAGTCGATATGGAGAACATGTTAAATTCTTATGTTGCATGTCAATAACATCAGTTAAAATAAACTCATCTGTTGGATTTCTGTCATAACTTATAATGATTAGTGAGACAGTAAATGTGCTCATTCTAATGAACATGCAGAAAAAAAAAAAAAAAAAAAAAAAAAAAAAGCATGTTCAGGTAAGGGATCACATAAAATACTATGGATTTAAATATTATCTCTCACCCTATTACTCTGGATAAATGATAGGACAGTGCAAAGTCCTGATATATGTCATATTTGTTAGATTTTTTTTCCACGTGAAATCCCAGGTTCAGTGCACATATGACCAATTTCTGTAAATTTTTGGGACAGATAAGTTAAACCCTAGAAAGACACACACACACACACAAGTCATTCATGAGTGAAACTGGGTAGTATAACTTTTCTGACCAGTTCAGCTTAGTGATGTTTCAAAATGAGCAGATCCAGTGCTTCAAGCTGTCAGAGCAAAGTGGCAGCAGTCAACTCATTTTTGAATATCAATCTCCAAAGACATTTTGGTCCTGGGTACATAAACACAGCAGTGTTGTGAAAAGTCTGGATCTTCCTCTGAAAGTCACAATATTTTCCTACATTTAACTCAAGGTTATCAAAAAAGTTTATTTTTTTCGCGTATGAAGGTAATACAAGTTTATCTACTAGAGCTCTTTTCCTCAGTGCCAAGAGGAATGGAATTCTTTCCTCCTTCTGGTGTACAGCATGAGTGGACTACCTAAGCACGTTTCTTATCTTCATACTTATTTTCAAGAAACATTATATATGAGGCTTTAGGTTATATAGAAAATGAATTATGCATGTGACAGTATAGCACAGCCCTCAGTCAGCCTATCTCTAGTGCCTACTCTGCCTCTTCTACCTTCATATATTGTGATCAAAATTAATCTTGTTTTTCTAAAGATTTTTTTTTTCCTATTACCCCTAGGAAGAAAATACTTCAGATTTCTCCCTAACAAATATTATTTGTAAACACAATGATGTTATTTTTAAAGCACTAAAGATTAACTAAAACAGCAGGAAGCCAAAGGAAGGTGATATCTCTTCAGAAGGCAAGATAACAGCTTGGAAAAGCTGAGAGTTTTGTTGCTATTGTTTTGATATTGTTTTCTTTTGTTAGCTGGGGGGATGGGGGGGTGTATTTTTTTAAAAAAAGTGGGAGTACCACAGGTTAGGTGAGAAAGTAAATTTATAAAAATGTCATTAGTTACCTGTCTCTGTCTGACTCCAGTGCCAGTTATAAAGTATGATTATTTGATACTGGCAATTCTATTTATGAATGACATACTGTTACAGTTGATCATCTACCGCAGTTTGTTTTTCTTTAACACTGTAGGGCTGTTGAGTAAAGTCAGATGTAAGTTAAAACAAACCATCCCACAACAAGGTATTGAGTTGTCTCTTTCCAGATTAGGAATTTTAACACTAGCAAATTTTTTGGCTCACCTGGTGTCAAAAGCCTTTCTTTCTCAGGAATGCTTCTGAAGATGTTCTCAGGACAGACCAGTTTGTAAAACAGCAAAGCAAAGCTACAAAGATGGAAGCCTTTTACTTATGTGTAGCAAGTGAAGTTAATTGGCCTCTTGTTACTTCTAATGAGGGCAGTTTCTCTGCCTGTTTCCCAACATACAAAATTTTAATTTCTATATACAGCAGTCTATGGAACAGCACATATGCTGTCTTGAGTCAGTCTGGAACCATTCCACCTTCCACATCCTCACAGTTTTCTTAAGAGGAAGTGAACTGAATGCCTCCATCTGCAGCAACAAATATAAAAGTACTACAGAACAATCTATATCCTATCCCCCTTCATGCAGCACCAATGGGCATGCAGAGCCAGGAATTTCTACCAACAATTAAGTTGAGTGTGTGATTAGCAGGTGAAGTGTTAAGGTCACTCACTGGACTTCCTGGGAAACCAGTAAGTCTCAGTGTTGAGAAAAAATCAACACAGTCATGTGAGGTATTTGGATCTTGATCAAGAAAAGATTCAGACATTATAACGATCAGGTGCCTACCCATACTGTGTGTGAGGAATACACATGTTGCCTGTGGAAAGTTATCGTGTGCAGTATGGAATCCAAAGTGCACCTAAACTGTACAGAGAAAAACACATGAATTTGGCATATCATGTGGAACTGGCAAAAGCTAACTAACAAATAATGCAGAAGATCTTGCGAACTCCTAAACACTCTTCCTCAGGCATCGCTCAGATGTATCTACTGAAAGTATCTTCCTTGGTGAAGCTTCTACCATCAGCCCATTTTACAAAACTGGAGTAGCAGCTCCTGTGCATTTACCTGTGTCCTAAAACAAGGTATTTCCTCTTCCTCCATCCCTCATGGAAAGTTGAGTCCTTTTGGCTGAGTCAAAGGCTCTACTTAGCTTTCAATTTTTTCCAGTGGATGGTCACATCAATCTGCAGCTTTAAGCAAGATGCAAAATATATTTGGTGAGTACAAATGTGTGATATTTCTCCTGAGTAGGCTTTAGACACCTTACAGAGACCATAATTTTAAATGGTTCCCTGATCAATCTACAAGCTGTTCTGAGTTCTACTCTGTGGCATTTAATTATTCTCAAGTATTGTAAAGGGAGAGCAAGCATCCATCTTAGGTTGGTGCGAGTTCCTCTGTCCCTTTTAAGAGGGAGAGGAGAGGAGAGGAGAGGAGAGGAGAGGAGAGGAGAGGAGAGGAGAGTTCATGACAAATAGAAGTCATTAACTCCTTTTAAAATTCTAAAAGTAATCTCTGAAGTGTACAATGCCACTGATGTTACAAAGTTCAGTGACCTATGATAGCTATTATTGTTTTCATTGACCTGTAATAATAATTGACCTGGACTGGAAGTAGCAACACACACAGAGAGAGAGAGAGAGAAAGAGAGAGAGAGAGAGAAAGAGAGAGAGAGAGAGAGCTTATATTACCTAGTTTTTAGTCTGGTCATGCTTTTATTCTGGTTATGCTTTTGGTAACAGTAGAAATATAATCATAAAACTAGAAGGTAATTAATTTAATATCTAATAATAAAATACAAGTAAATAAACAGCTATGTAGAGCATCAAAGATAATTTTGTCTTCAAAAACAATAAAAATATCAATATTCATCATGTTACAATATACAGAAAAAACTGTTTTTGTTTATAAAAGCTAATATGTTCAAAATTGAAAGGCAAGAGAAGGATTATAAAATCACAGTTATAGAATCATTTTAATTGGAAAAGACCTTCATGATCATCCACCTAATGCTACAAGTCCACCCCTAAACCATAACCCTAAGTGTCCCTTCCACACATCTCTTAAATACACCCAGGGGCAG
This sequence comes from Oxyura jamaicensis, assembly GCF_011077185.1. Lineage (NCBI taxonomy): Eukaryota > Metazoa > Chordata > Aves > Anseriformes > Anatidae > Oxyura > Oxyura jamaicensis. Next base: position 168,679,546 of record NC_048893.1, read on the forward strand.
CTATTCCACCACCTCCATGGGCAGTCTGTCCCAATGCCTAAGCAACCTTGCTATAAAGAAATTCTTCCTGATATCCAGTTAAATCTTCCCTGGTACAATCTGAGACTGTTGCCTCACACCTTATCACTTGTCACCTGAGAAAAGAAACTGATATCCTCCTGGCTGCAACCTCCTTTCAGGTGTTTACAGAATGATGAGGTTTCCACCCAGCCGCATTTTTTTTCCAGGTCAAACAGCCCCAGTTCCTTCAGTCACTCCTCATATATGTTGTTTTCTACTCCCTTCACCAGCTTTGTTGCTCTTCTCTTCACACATTAGAGCAATTCAATATTCTTCTTTTAGTGAGGGGCCAAACACTGAACACAGTATTCGAGATTTCATCTCACCAGTGCTGAGTAAAGAGGGACAACCACTTCTCTAGTCCTGCTGGCCACACCATGTTTGATGCAGGCCAGGCTGCCATTGGCCTCCTTGGCCACCTGGGCACACTGTTGGCTCATGTTTTTCTGGCTGTTGACAGCACCTTCATGTTCTTTTCTGCTGGCAACTTTCCAGTCACTCTTCCCCAGCCTATACCACTGCATCGGGTTGTTATGACCACCTTGTTGAATGTCATGAAATTAGACGATAGATCTAGACGTTTTTACTTTTTTTTTTTCTTTTTTTTTTTTTTTCAGAGCCTTCCTACACTTAAGTAGGATGTTTCTGTTTCAGAAGGTTAAGCATGGCAATCCAAGTGTGAGGGGAATGAAAGACTCTCACTAATCATTTATGCACTGCACATACATATGGCATACATATCACAATATTTCTGTTTTATGATCTTTAGACATTCACAAAATGGTTTCACTATCAAGAAGATTTCTAGCTTACACAGTGCCAGCTACTTCTTTCAGAGGTTAATCTTCCTATTTTTATTCAGTAAAAGAGTAGAGATAATCCTTAAAGTTTCAGACTCATCAGACAGATCTGAGTTAGTATTAGATGGAATATGAATATATATATATATATATATATATATATAGCCATGGTTCATTTAGTATCTCTTCCCCTGTCTTGATCTTCTGATTTCTGAATGTTTTTAAAACTTAAACAAACTACTCATTATCAGATGAAACATTCTTTCAGGAAAAACATTTTAATGTCAATGACCATATGTGGAAAAATACCTTGCATAATATGCAGAACACACGGGAGTGATATTTTGGGTTTGTCTTTTGTAATTTTTTGTTTATTTTTTGGCTGTTTGTTTGATTTTATCTTTGTAGCATGATACTCATAATCCAAATGTGAATATATTAAGTTTCTGTTACATTAAAGCACTCTGGATGGTTTCTTTGTGTTCTCCTTCAAGATCTCCTCAGTCAATTTACTTATAGTATATATTCTATTGAAAATATTATAGTACATATTCTACTGAAAAGAAGACTGAGAGGGGATCTTATCAATGTTTATAAATACCTTAAGTGTGGGAGACAGAGGGATTTGGCCAACCTCTTTTCAGTGGTTTGTGGGGACAGAACAAGAGGCAATGTCCACAAAATGCAGCACAGGAAGTTCCGCACCAACATGTGAAAGAACTTCTTCATGGTGAGGGTGACGGAGCACTGGAACAGGTTGCCCAGGGAGGTTGTGGAGTCTCCTTCTCTGGAGATATTCAAGGCCCGTTTGGACACCTACCTGGGCAACCTGCTCTAGGGAACCTGCTTTTGCAGGGGGGTTAGACCCAATGATCTCTTGAGGGCCCTTCCAACCCCTACAATTCTGTGATTCTGTGATAGGACATAGAAGTCCTATGTAGGCAGATATCAATTTTGAAGAGATGTAACAGAAGGGCAATCTACTACGTAAAAGTTACTCCAGCTGACTCCATGCTCTTCTTCATTGGCTAGACAAATGGAATCAAGATATTTATATCCCTAAAGAATAGGAAAAAACTAACAAACATCATGGTTGAGGTGTTAAAACTGCCATTTGAGACAGTACATTACTAAAATAAAATGTGAACATTGCATTAATTGTTATTTCATCTATAAGAAGGGTCATAAGGAGAATCTCGGGAACTACAGGTCTGTCAGCCTGACCTCGGTGCCAGGAAAGGTGATAGAACAGGTCATCTTGAATACAATCACACAATGTATGCGAGACCACCTGGCCCAGTCAGCATGGGTTCATGAAAGGCAAGTGCTGCCTGACCAATCTCATCTCCTTCTCTAATCAGGTGACCTGCCGGGTGGATGAGGTAAAACCTGTTGATGTAGTCTGCCTAGAATTCAGCAAGGCCTTTGACATGATCTCCCACAGTATTCTCCTGGAGAAACTAGCAGGCCATGGCTTTGACAGGTATGCTTTTAGCTGGGCTGAAAACTGGCTGGACAGCCAGGCCCAAAGAGTAGTGGTAAATGGAGTGAAAACCATCTGGAAATGCTGGAAATGCCTTTTGAGTTTTATTAAACTCCTTGCTGCATTTCTGATGTCTTGAATTAAATGGTTATTGTGTGGAGCCCTAGAAATGCACAGCACTGAGGAAAAGGAAGAAGTCAAACCGTAAACTTGACTTTTTCATCATTGCTTAAAATATTTTGTGTTTGTCAAATGCTATCAAATTGGAGGTAAAAATTTCAAATGTATTCTTCCTATCAGATACATTCTGAGTTAAATCTGATTTAATCTGAGTCCAATAATACACATATGAAAAAAATGGTTTCAGTTGAATCCAGATTGTAACACAATGCATATCATGAACACTGAGTTTCTGAAATTGTTTTTTTTTTTTTTTTTTTTTCTTTCCTATCACATGTAATTATTGTCTAATATGGTTGTGAAGTAACATCAGAGAATATTTCTTGATTGGTAATTCATGATAAGTGTGCTACTACAGTCCAATATTTAGTATCTTCAGGGATCTCCAATTGTTAATTATTCTAAGATTATGGTTTAAAGCCATAATCAGTGTAACTATTGTGACTACATACTCAGCATTCTCTTTCTTAATAATCTACCTTTAAACAGATAAAATTTGAACAACTATATCAGAGCTATCCCCTCTAGCCTGCATTTTTAGTCAAAAGAAATGCAGACATGTCCAGAGGACATTTTATCTCATCTGTTTGAGATACTTCTCTCTTTCAATTCCATAAAACATCTTTTTAGATATCTAAGTTAGAACAAGCAAATACTTCCCATTCTAGTGAGTAATCCTCTCTTTTCATAACACATGAAAGCTGAACAACAAGGAAGTAAGATTTTGATGTGACTAAAGGCTTTTGAGAACTCATGAAAATCTGTTTTTTCATGAACTTCCGGTAATCTTGGCTCTCGCAGTTTGTTAATGTCTGCCAAGAGAAGCCTGGAAAAAAAAAAAAAAAAAAAAAAAAAAAAAAAAAAAGTGCTATTAACTCATCTCAGTAGCAAGTAGAGTGATCAAAGCAACAATATGAAAAAAAAAAAAAAAGAAAAAGAAAAAAAAATCAGCTTACAAGACGTCTGAGGCATAAAGCAAATAAGTATGTTTTTTTTGTTTGTTTTCTTAACATAAAAAGTTTACTATGCCCTAAGTTATTTAGTTTCACTAACTGCATTTCATCAAGGACATAAAAATGTACTAAAACCCACTAGGAGTTTGTCAATTCTCTTGTCTAAATAACAAGCAATTTATCACAAAACCAAGATCACAATATAATTATCCCAGTCTGGTAAAAAGTTTTTTGGTGTCTTTTGGTGAGCAAGGATTAAGTTAGTACTAGGGAATTTGAGTTATCAAATCCATTAAGATTTTTTGCCTGAATACAGTCCAAGGGAAGATGATGGACCCTGGCCCCTTGAAAAATTCAAAATACTTAATTGTCAAGGAAGCAACTGTACTTTCTGAGTGTCCAAAGACCACAAGTGAAACTACAATATAAAGTATGTATTTCAGAGCAAAGCTAGGTAGTTCGTCTGATAAGGTAAAATATGTACAGCTGACTGTTCCAGAGGAACTAAGAGAAGAGAAGCTGGAATACATTGGAGCTGCAACAATCATGGGGGAAAAAATAATTAAAAAAATAATCTGTATTACTGCATTGTACCCACTATCTACCAGTTACCATCTTCCAATTTCCATCTCAGAAAACAAAATGGAATTGCAGTCTGTGATTGGAGGAGCAACCTGACACATGGCAGCCTACATGGAGACCAGAATAAAGATACAGAGGCACACACCTCTGTATCTGATAACGACTTGGTGTACCATGGGACTTCTCCAATGTTCTCCAGTACTGGGTGCAGTATGCTACTCAGCATAAGGAGGCTGTAACTTCACCTCAGAAGCCATCTCTTGATGTGAGTGTGAAGTCAATTAAAAGACATATTTGTGACACCCTCATAATTTGCAAGCACTACGTAGAAGACTAGCTGGAAGAAGCTGGGTTACTGTCCCTGAACTAATGTGATAAGGACCATCACAAAGACTTAAGGTATTAATAATTAATAGCTGTATCATATTAGTTCTGTACCTCAGTCTGTGCTTTGGCTTGTATGAAACAAAAGTTGTATCATTATTATTTTAAGGCTTACAAAAAAAAGTCAGTGAAAGTGAATGTTATTACACTGTGTAACACAGTGTAAAAAGTACTGGTTATAAAGAGGAAAGAGATGATCTGGAATATGAGTTAAATCCTTACTTCCTAATTACTTCAAAAAACTTATGCATAGTTGATAAACTTTAGTTTATCTTTAAAAAAAAATGTTGTGATCAGACTAGAAATATATTGAAGGTAATATTTCTCACTGTTAGAATATTTTGGCTTTTTGCTAGACAAAAAGAGACATGCAAAGCAGCTGGGACCATATGCAAAACATCATAACCAAAGAACTTGTATTTTTATGAAACCTCAAAAGAATTTGAGGGAAAAGTTGGTCAAATCTATCAAATCCAGTTGGCTCAAAGACTGCAGGATGCTTTTTGTCAAATGTATTTTCTCCTCCAGTGTTTAACATGTGTGTGCGTTACACAGTAGTTCCCAACTAATATGTGTGTTACACAGTAGTTCCCAACAGCTGAGATGACTAGAAAAGAAAATCTCATACAGATCTTTCAACCTTCCTATCAAACACATGCAAGAGTGCGCAAAGAACCAGTCCTTGCAAACATTACTGGAGATCTGACCAACGCATATCCAAAGAGATGTCAGTCTTCCAGATCCAATTCTTCTGTATCTAATCTGGACCCCAAGTTTTTGACCATCTTTCAATGTCATGAGGGAAAGCAGTGCCAAGATACCTCTCCCACTATGTGCTTGAAAACAGGATGATCATGCTTGGTCTGATCTACAGTGACATGGAATGATCACATCTTTCAGTATAAATGCGAGCACCAGATGCTCAGTACCTCTGTAAGCAAGGTCACCATCTAATATTCATAGAGTCTTTCACATTGTAATCCACAATCCTGCACAAGAAGTTTAAGATATAAGCCATTTCCATTTCTGAGCAGCAAAGCAATAAAAAGTTTATATCACTAAGAGTTTAAAGGACTTCCTTGACTTGTCCTGTATCTCTTGCAGTTCAAACACTTCAGAGAAGTGACAGACTGTTAGTAAGGTCTTGTACCTTACTCAGTTTTTCTGGGACTGGGAAACAATACTAACACCAGCACTTTCATTCTGTTTGACTGAGTTTCCCCACTGAAAGGCACCTAGCCAAAAGGGTCACACTGACTACTGCAGCAACAACATTTTTTTATCAGCTGAATCAGTAGATGGTTCTTTCACACCACAACCTTGCTCAGTAGAACCACAGACTCTAACAGGTAAGTTTTTTGGTAGGTTGAGAGGACTGTCTGTACCTCTTGTAAATGTTGGTCTGAGTTGCCAAACTTAAATAAAATAAAACAAAATAAAAAATTGCATTTGAGTTTTCCTTTCAGAAGTGTTGCTCCAGATTGATACATCTGGAAATGTCTCTATTTGCTGCTGGAACACTGCCTACAGAAACAAGCCATTTCAATTGAGTATCAATACCTCCTATACCCTCTTTAGTTAAGTCAAATTAATACTCTATTTTACCATAGTAATAATATACTTCTTCCCATGTATTTATAAATAACTATGGCACTTCCTGGATGGCTTGTCACTTGACTTCACTCGTGTTTTGCAACTTACTTGGATCTGTGGCATTTCAGGAATCCCACAGCAATGCTCCTATTTGTTCCTTCTTATTTACTAATTACAAACAGAATCTTGGATGCAATACTGCTGTGGGTGGAATATACCTGAATATAGAAACATAATAAAAGCAATGAATATTTTCCTGGGACTTTGGAAGTGGCTCATGAGAAGACCAAAAAAACAACAACAACAACAACAAAAAAAGTGCAAATTTTATATCTCTTCTTCACTGCTTCCTTCCCACCCCTCATACCATATCCCATACACAGCTGGAGTATTTCTTGTTAAACTAGAGATTTATTGGACACATTAGTCTTCAAGGAGCCTTTAAGACTTATTAGATATTGTTGGTGTCTAACAAGATAAAATATTATAGAGGTACCAGCTGCTCTGGAAAAAACTTTACGTTCTGCTGCTACAGTTGTGGTTTAATAAAAGAAAATGTATCAGGTGTCATTAAAAACTGACTACTGTAATAGCAGAGGCATAGCCTACTCTGTCAGAAGCCTTAGGGAAATGCAGTGGCTCTGATGGTTAAGAAAAAGTGTACAGTAATAGGTCAGTAATTTTAAGAGGATAAAATGAAAGAGAGATAAACTGAAATATCAGTGGAAAATAAAAGTTTAATATATACTTTTATAGGGACTTCAGATTCCTTCACAAAAAGACTACTGATTCACTAAAACTACGATTATAATCAGTCTATGAAATTCAAACTCTACATAAATCAGTGTCAAAATCTAACTGAAATCCAAATGAGTCAATATTTCTCCATTGAAATGAATAAAATTAGAGCAGATGTGCAGATGTGAGTCACCTAAAAGATCTGTCATGTCCAGCTAAACTAACTGGAAGGAGATTGAGTTTATGTGCGCTTTTCAAACTGAATGATCTGCAGAACAGTTCACATGGATGAGAATTTAGTAAAGGACTTGGATACTTCGATTCCTCTCTTAAATTATACATGTTTGCTGTGAACTGTATATACTGTACTGCCTGTTCTATTTGTGCTAAAATTGAATGGTAAAGATATAAAATATTTATAAGGGCAGTACATATTGAGTGGTTTCCAAACCCTAGAGATTAGTGAATAATAAATATAGCTGGCCCTCTTATTAGTACCCTAATGTTCTAATGTTTAAGTTACTTATGATTTTTGTGCTAATGTCATTTCTGGATTGAAATGGATATTTAAATGGGAGCATATTTCCAAGGGATCCAGTGAATAAAACAGAGCCTGATTCTGCTACCACTGACTTTGCAAAGAATAAGGCAAAGCTCTAATTCAGACAAACTATATCATAGTATTTACATGTCATGGCTAGAGGATATTAGACAAATGAATTAATGTGATTTGTTTATGGCCTTGGAGGAAATCAGTGTTGGATGTTTATGATTCCATTCTGTTCTGTTCTGTTCTGTTCTGTTCTGTTCTGTTCTATTCCATTCCATTCTATTCTATTCTATTCTATTCTATTCTATTCTATTCTATTCTATTCTATTC
>NC_048893.1:168687208-168689760 GCF_011077185.1 Oxyura jamaicensis
TCTATTCTATTCTATTCTATTCTATTCTATTCTATTCTATTCTATTCGTTTGTGTTGCTGCCTTCATCACCAAAATATCCAAGAGCATCCCAAGAGCTGTTAAACATTATGATCTGTATTTTTCACATATTGTTTGCTCTTGAAAGTTGTAGAATTACAAAGGACTTGGGCATAAGGCTGCTTTTGGACTGTGATTCTAATTGGAGCTGTGGGAGAAAAGGAGAAAAGTATTTTTTTGTTTGTTTGTTTCTTTTGGACTGACAGCAATACTTTTGCTATCCTATGTGTCTTTATTATCCAAGCTGATGCCAAATGCTTGCACAGTCTGGTTGCCTGTCCTGGTTTTAGTTAGGAGAGAGTTAATTTTCCTCCCAGTATCTGGTAGATTACTATGTTTTGGATTTATGATGAGACTAATGTTGATAACACACGGATGTTTTAATTGTTGCAGAGCAGTGTTTACACTAAGCCAAGGACTTTTTCAGCTTCTCACTCTGTCCTGCCAGCAGGCAGGCTAGGGGTGCAGCAAATCCTGGGAGGGGACAGACCCAGGACAGTTGATCCAAACTGGCCAAAGGGGTATTCCATACCACCTGACGTCATGCTGAACAATATATAGGGGTGGTTAGCCGGGGTGGGGGACTGGCTGCCTGGGGATAGGCTGGGCATCGGTCAGCAGGTGGTGAGCAATTGCATTGTGCATCACTTGTTTTGTACATATTATTATTATTTTATTTTTATGTCCTAATAAACTGTCTCTATCTCAACCCATAGGTTTCAGTTTTTTCTCGTTTCTCTAACCCCATCCCAGAGAGGGAGGGGAGAGGGTGAGCGAACGGCTGTGTGGTGTTTAGCTGCCGGCCGGGTTAAACCGCAACATTGCCACAGAGTGTGGAGATGTTCAAGGTGGTCCTGTGACCATGCAATTTAGACAGTTTTATCTCTTGTACAAACTTCACCTATGTGAGGGGTAGCTCCACTGTACTTCACAAATGTGATTGACTTACAGAATCTCAATCCCTGAACTCTCAGTGGATCCAGACCACTGAATGTTTTAAGGCTAAAGACCTAGAGCTTGCAGGGAGCCAGTGCAAGGAACACAAGGCAGGTTAGCTACCCTTTTGATAGACCGAGATGTTAGGGAAACATATAATAGGCCTTGCACTATCTAAAGTTTCCCAAGAGATGATAATTTCATGACTAGTTCTATGGCAGTTTCACAGTCTAGCCAAATGTGACTGGAGACTATAAAATGAGAACACATAATTTTCTGCCACAAGAGACCTCTGGGTTCCAAGCAACAGGAAAGTGCAGTCACTGCTCTAATTCGGCAGGACGTGCACCTTGCACCAAGCAAATAGTCGCAGACTCCTCAAAACAGTACTTTCATTTCGTGAAGACACAAGGGCTCGGCAACGCTACTTAAAACTGAGCCAGCTTTTAATTCCTGCTCTGCCTGATGGCAGACACACCACAGCATCTTTCCACAGAAGGACAACTCATGGGTTTTATTTATTAATTCTTTTTTTATTTATTAAATCCACAGAAAGATAACCTGTGGTTTTTATTATTATTTTTTTTAATATTATTATTAAATCCATGGAAGGACAACTTGTGTTTTTTTATTTATTTATTAATGTATTTATTATTAAGTCCACAGAAGGACAACTTGCGGTTTTTACTTATCTATTTATTAAATCTACAGAAGGACAAATCTAGATTTTTAATTAATTAATTAATTATTAAATCCACAGAAGGACTTTATTAATAATTTTATTTATTTGTTTATGTTTTATTAAAAATAAATAAATAAATAAACACATGAATAAACATCTTGTTTTCCTCCTTGCAGTTTCCAGACGGGAGCATCTCCTTCCTCTGGTGGTCCCAGCGCCTCCCTCCAAGCGCCCTAACCCCTCTCCCCTTGCCCGCCCTCCCTCTCCGCAGCCTCCACCGCAGCCTCCGCGGCCACGCACCCCCCCCCCTCTCCGTCCCTGCTCCCCCCTTTCTCTCCCCCCGGAGCGTCGGGGGAGTGTCGTGGGCGGTGCACAGCCCGGCTCAGCCCGGCTCGGCCCAGCCCTGCCCGACACGGCGGAGGCGGAGGCGGCGGCGGGGGCATGGGCACGGTCTCGGGCTGCCGCGGGGAGGAGAGGCGCCGGGCGGGCGGCGGAGCGGGCGCGCTGCTGGGGTGCAGCCGGCGGCGGAGGCCGGGCATGGGGCCCCCGGGCAGCCGCGGCAGCACCAGCAGCGCCCGCGGCAGCCTCCAGGTGAGGGTGGGGAGGCGGGAGGGGAGGGGAGGCTCCTGCTTCCCCGGCCCGACCTTGCACGCAGGAGCAAAATTATATGTATACATATATATAAATATATATGCATGCCTATATATGTGTTGGGTTCTGTGTGCTTTTTTTTGTTGTTGTTCCTTTTTTCTTTTTTTTTCCTGATCGCAGCAGCCGCGAAAAGTTCTTTTCGCTGTTGCTGCCGGCTCGGGTTGTGGCGGAGAGCGGCGAAAAAAAAAAAAAAAAAAAAAAAAAAAAAAAAAAAAAAAAAAAAAA
>NC_048893.1:168689860-168757093 GCF_011077185.1 Oxyura jamaicensis
AAAAAAAAAAAAAAAAAAAAAAAAAAAAAAAAAAAAAAAGGAATAAGCAAAAGGAATGAGCGGTTAAAAAAAGACGGGGGATAAAGATCCCCCGAGGCGACGACACCCGAAGTTATGTCGGGGAGCCCCCATTCCTTCGCGGGGCGCTGGGGATGTACCTGTCACCTAACGCCGGCAACTTCCTTGGCGCTACCTCTCCGCGGCCCCGCCGCTCAACTCGTATTTAAATGTTTTTTAAGCTGGGGCAGCCCAGCGGAGCTACGAGGTGGTGTGGGGACAGCTGGGGGGCCGTGGCGATCAGAGGCATGCGGGAATAACGGGGCTTTGGGGCCGAGGTTATGGAGGCAAGGAGCCAGGGTTGTGTTGCATCTTGCTGGTGTGGGATGGGGAGTGGGCGAGGAAATGTTTGTGGGTCTTTTGGGGTGGAAGGGTGGGTGAAGCGCTGTTGAGATGGGGGAGAAGGTCAGGAAGGGGGGAATGGGGGGCATTGGTGCCCCTGGCAAGGGGGCATGTGCTAGGGGGAGTGCAGGTGGTGCTGCCTAGAGGGTACAGATGGTGATGCCCTGGGAGTAGCTGCTGTAGTGGGGTAATGGCGGGGGGGAGGGGGGGAGGAGATAGTGGGGGTGAAGGAAGGGGGACGAGAAGTGAGATATCTCTCACCTATTAGAGGGAGAATGGCTTCAGGTTGCAGATGCTGTACTCTCTGCTCGCTGTGTCTGTAGGGGAGGTGGTGGGCAAGGGGGTGGCTGCCTCCTGCCTCTCCTCCTCCTCTAACACCACCCTCTCCCCATGCCCCTGTGCCTCTCTCTCCCCAGCACTTGCTCCTCTTCCTCCTCTTCGCTGGACCGTTCAACTGCTTTGCCAGTTACAGCCGTGCCACCGAGCTCTTCTACAGCCTCAACGAGGGGCTGCCTGCTGGAGTGCTCATTGGCAGCCTGGCCCGTGACCTGCGGCTGCCAACAGCCAGCGGGCAGCACCTCACGGACCCCCAGCCACCCCTCTCCTTCACCCTGGCCTCCCGTGGCTTGGGGGGACAGTACGTGCATCTGGACAACCGCTCCGGAGAGCTGCACACCTCAGCCCTGGAGATCGACCGGGAGGCTCTGTGCGTGGAGAGCAGTGGGGCTGCTGTCTTTGGGGAGGCAGATAGCATGTCCTCCTCCTTCTCCTCCTCACTCTCGTCCGAGTCGTGCCTGCTGCTGCTGGACGTGCTGGTGCTGCCACAGGAGTATTTCCGCCTGGTGAAGGTGAAAATTGCTATCCGAGATGTCAACGACAACGCTCCCCGCTTCCCTGTGCCCCACATTCTCCTCTCGGTGCCTGAGAATGCACCTGTGAACACCCGCCTGGCTATCGAGCACCCTGCCCTTGACCCCGACGTGGGCACCAATGGTGTCCAGACCTACCGTCTGCGAGATAACTATGGTGTCTTCACTCTGGACGTGGAGGAGAACGAAAGCGGAGAGAGGACCCCCTACCTGATTGTCATGGGGGCTCTGGACAGAGAGACACGGGAGGAGTACGTCACAGTCATCATTGCTGAAGATGGGGGCACTCCTCCGCTCGTGGGCAGTGCTACGCTTACTATTGGCATCAGCGACATCAATGACAACTGCCCCCAGTTCAGCGACTCGCAGCTCAACGTCACCCTTTATGGGAATTCCAGCCTAGGGACACACGTGGCCACTGTCCACGCAGAAGACATGGACCTTGGGTCCAATGCGGAGATCGCCTACTCCTACAGCCAGAAGGTCCCTCAGCCATCCAGAGACTTGTTCCACCTTGATGAAAGCACAGGAGCCATCACACTCTCCAGTAAGATTGATGGGGACGCCCCAAAGCTCCACAGGCTGATCATATTGGGCAATGGTCCTGGTTGTATCCCTGCTGTGATCACAGTGCTAGTGACCATCATCAAAGTCATGATGAGGCCACCTGAAGTTGTCCCTCGTTTCATAGCTAATGAAGTGGAAGGAGTGGTCTACTTAAAGGAATTGGAGCCTATTAACACACCAATAGCATTTTTTACCATCAAAGACCCTGATGAAAAATACAAAGTCAATTGCTATTTGGATGGTGATGGGCCTTTCAGACTTTCACCATACAAGCCATACAACAATGAATACCTCTTAGAGACCACAAAACCTTTGGACTATGAGACACAGCAGCTGTATGAAATCTCTGTAGTTGCATGGAACTCAGAAGGTTTTAACGTAAACAAAATAATCAAAATACAAGTTTTGGATGACAATGACAACTCACCAGTTTTCTCTCAACAGCTGATAGAATTATCCATTGAGGAAAACAATGTTCCCAATGCTTTCTTGACCAAACTGCATGCTACAGATGCTGACAGTGGTGAAAGAGGGGAAGTGTTCTATTTTTTAGGGCCTGATGCTCCTTCCTATTTTTCTTTGGATAAAACCACAGGAGTTCTTACAGTTGCCACTCAACTGGACAGAGAAGAAAAGGAGAAATACAGATATACTGTGAAAGCAGTAGATTCTGGGTTTCCTCCAAGAGAATCAATAGCAACTGTCACCATCACTGTATTGGATAAAAATGATAATAGTCCAAGATTTATCAATAAGGATTTCAGCTTTTTTGTGCCAGAAAACTTTCCAGGTTTTGGTGAAATTGGAGTTATCAGTGTCACAGATGCTGATGCAGGGCAAAATGGATGGGTTGCCCTTTCAGTCCTGAATGGAAGTGATATTTTTGTCATAGATACTGGAAAAGGAGTTTTGAGAGCTAAAGTCTCCCTGGACAGGGAACAGCAAAGTTCCTATGTGCTATGGATTGAAGCAGTTGATGGTGGTGATCCTGCCCTGTCTTCTACTGCAAAAATAACTATCCTTCTTCTGGACATAAATGACAACCCCCCTTTGGTCTTGTTTCCACAGTCTAATATGTCTTATTTGTTGGTTCTTCCTTCTACCCTTCCTGGTTCTCCCATCACTGAGGTCTATGCTGTCGATAAAGACACTGGCATGAACGCAGTCATAGCATACAGCATAATAGGAAGAAGAGGCCCCCGGCCAGAGTCATTTAGGATTGACCCTAAAACTGGTAATATCACCTTGGAAGAGTCGCTTATGCAAAATGACTACGGTCTGTATCGGCTGCTTGTAAAAGTTAGTGATCACGGCTATCCAGAACCTCTCCATTCCACTGTCATGGTGAATCTCTTCGTCAATGACACAGTTAGCAATGAGAGCTACATTGAAAGTTTATTAAGAAAAGAGCCTGATATCAATATAGAAGAAAAGCAGCCACAAATATCCATAGAGCCTACACATCAAAAAATGGAGTCAGCAACTTGCATGCCTACTTTAGTAGCTCTGTCAATAATAAGCTTGGGTTCAATTGCTTTAGTAACTGGGATGGGCATTTACATCTGTCTGAGAAAAGGGAAAAAGCATCACAGAGCAGATGAAAACATGGACGTACAAATCCCATTAAATGGAAGAATTAACCTGCACATGTTGGAGAAGAAACCAATGGAGATTTCCAACATATGATGTTTCCTTGTGGATAATTCGAATCAATATTTGGAAAACCTTAGACAACTCTGAAACACCTAGCTGTGGGTCGTATTGAGAGAGGTTGCAGTGAAGGACCACTAATTTATAACTTAATAATATTATAATTGTAAATAGCTGTTTACAGTTTTTTAAATCCAAATTCAGTGTACAGCTTTTTTTTATGAAAACTTAGTACTAACAGCTAGCACCCTGTCTATAAAAACATGGACATCATTTGCAGCTTTCATTAATCGATATGATCGGTGACGGAAAAAAGAAAAAAAAAATAAATAAAAAACTAGAAGGTAAGAATTCTTTAAACTCAAGTTTTAAAAGTATTTTTAACCACAAGAGGGCATCAGATGCTCCTGAGCAGGGAACTGGTTGAGGTACTGTCCATAAGATAAACACAAAGTATATTTTAAATATATTGATTTTAATATAAAATATGCTTCAGCATACAGAGATTTACATGGACACACACACAAAAAAAAGAGAAATGTCTGTCTCGATGTGTGTATAATTAAAAGAATAAGGACATTAAAATGCACTAGTAAAGAATTAAAAAAAAAAAAAAAAGTTTATTACCTCACAAGTAAAGCTTTTACAGTAGGACAGAAAAGGCATTAACAAGAAGTGCAATTCCTGTTGAGAAAGAATGCAAAATATTGTAACAAGAATCTGAACTGCTGTGGCATACCATCTTTCATTTGCTCTAGCTTTCACCCACACTATCATTTGTTCCAGAAGTCTGCTGGTCATTTTTATGGAAAATTATATTTATTATTTCCTACAGGAAATAAAGCCCAAACCCCATGCTCCTCCTTGTAAACATGCCAGATACAAGGAAGCAAGGGAATGGCTAAATCTTTAGTTCTCGCAGAAGTGGTAATAATTTTGGTACTTTTAGCAATGTCGTTAGTACTCCATCAGTTTGGTTGTGTAATAGATTTTTCATGTGATACTTATGTATCTGATCTGCCAGATGAAAACAAAATCACTTCATATTATAGGGAATTATAGGATTTAGTTTTTACTGACTGTTGCTCCTTTCTGGATTGGTATTTCATGTGAAAGATCTTATTTCTGACTTCTGGCTACCATTCCTGGCTCCTTTTCATTGGCTTTGCTTTTGGATTAGATCCAAAATCTGACTTGTAAGACTGGTGGCATATTTTCTTGATAATTTATTCTTCGCTGTATCCTCTGCAATAAAGCAGCAGTGATGTCTCACTTTCACTTCATTTTAAGAACTGAAAACTATATTTTGTATGATGAGATTTCTCTGTGTGAACAAGATAAATTAGTGTTATGCTTAAAACTGATTATTTTGATTTCTGGCATCATATGTCTGTAATGTACCAAAAGTGTTTATATGTCTGCAAATTAAAGCTATATATTTTCATAATAACTTATTCTCTATCTTATCATGCTGAATATTATTTTAGTTACAATGAGTATATATTTCACAAATACCTGACTGCTGGCTATGTTATATTTCATGATACTTCCCCAAATTAGTACACTTCAGAATCATTATTGAGGATTTATGCTGTCCTCCTTGATATTGCTGGTAAAGACAATTTTTTTTTCAGCTGATGTAAGTTGGGCAGCAGCTGATACCTGCTTAAAAAACTAGGGAGTGCAATTTGAGGCAGTTTTTGATTTTCTTTCTCTGAGTGGCACATTACTTCACCATGGGCCTATTAAAATATTGGAGCTTCTTACAGATGTTGATTCTGCTTAGCCTAAGTAAGTGTGTTAAGATAAAGTCCAGATTTTGTCATTCTACCTATTAGAAATAGCTATTTTTTTCCATTTAGAATATTTTCTGTTTGTGCACAGCTTGTTAGATGAGTTTCATGAAAAAATAATTCAGCCTTTCAGAGGTTTGTGGTTAATCATTTTTTTCATTTATTTTAATATTATCAAAATATGAAATGGGTACATATTCCTGAAATTCATTTGTCACAGAGACATTGTTTAATCGGGGGGGTGGGAGGGGTCTAGATCCTCTGTATTTTTTTCTTCAGTAGGGAGACAAGGTAACTGTTAGAAAGACAGGATTCTTTTCATTGCTCTTTTATTATTTGAACTAGCAGTCCAGCATCTTCTTAAGATGCTATGAACAGAAGCAAACCCAAGACTTAAAAAAATACAATAAAACCAATAACCTGATCCTGCAATATGTTTGTATGACACCAGGCAGTTATTTTTATTCAGATTTCACAAATACATAGACTTACACCTCTTTAATTAAACTCACTGAGTTTAAATTTGCTGTTCTCATTGTTGTTTTTCTTTGGTTTGTTTCATTCATGCACATTTTTAATGCGTAATAAAATAAAATGGTATGAGCCTATAAAAACCAAAGTACTGCTCATGAAGCATTTCTCTCCCTCATTTTTCCACACATTTAAAAAAATCAGTTTGAAATCACTCCTGCAGCCATACCAGCACCACAACTTGTAAAAGTCTGTACCCAGAATAATACTTCATAGAGTAAGAGCATATTTTTGCCTTCCTGTGAGCAGCCTTTAGGTAGGAAATGTCAGTGAAGATGGTAAAATATGCATAGTGAGTTCTTTAAAAAAAAATACAGCTGGCAGCAGCAAGTAATAAGCATGATATATAAGTATGCAATGTGAATCCTAACAGTGATAAAAAAAAAAAAAAAAAAAAAAAAAAACTGGGATATTTCTTTTTTCCCTCCGGAAAATGTTCTTATTCTTTCTCAGTGGAAAAGTGCTTGATAACAGCTATATAGCAGACATTTCTTTGACCTTGCTGTTTCCAAATTATCCTTTACAGAAATTCCTTCAACATATAAAGCAAGAAAATAAATAAAATGAATATAACTGAAGTAAATTAGACTCAAGTATAAAAGGCCTATTTTATTACCACCTTGTGGCAGCTCACTTGCCAAAATATATGCAAATCTGGTTGACACTGGTAGTTGAGCTGGCACAAAAATAAATGTCTCATTCATTTACAATATCCATTGAACAATCTTAGAGTGAGTGGGAGCTCTTTGTTCACTTTAATAAAAAACGTGAGTGTCCTAAACTTTGTGTTGCCAAAGCCTCGTGAACTTGCCGTGCAAATTCATTAGAATTAACAAATTAAAAAAAAAATAAATAAGAAATTGGCAGAGAGCCCAGTGTCATGGACAGAGAAAATTAGCTCAACCTTCATGATTTTTGTTTCATTTTATTCTTTTTGAAAGATTCAGAGTCCCATTATGTTTTGAAGTTACTGTTTTGATGCAAAATTAACCTAACACCTGGCTGAATATCAATAAAGGATGAGACTTGAAAGTGTGGAAGGGGAATTAGAGCATTTTGCTTTTTCCTGTGTCAAAACTCAGAAAACAATTAATCTCATGGCCTTTTAAGTACATTTTTCAGTACCAAGGTTCAAACACACAACTGTGCTAAAGTCCACTAAGGACAATGTAAAATTTCCGATTATCTTAATGGGACATTCATGGGAGGCCACAGTGGTAGTGCAAAACTTGTCTTCCATGAAAGCAATGACAGACCCCTGATTTGACTAGGATTTCCTTGTAAATTTTCTGCCCCAGCTGCTATTTTGAGATGGCTTCATTAAAATACTCATGTAAAGAGAATAATCCATGAGTAGAATTTCATCCCTTGATTCAAAGTAATGAACTCTCAGGGAGCAGCAGCCTGCATCACAAAAACGGTTTGCAGTTTGGCATAAGTGGAGATAAATAGCATCTCTGCTACGAAGAAATCAGCAGCTGAACACTCAGAGTGTTTCCTTTCACAATGCAGGTATATTATCAGAACCATGCAGGAAAATGACTGCTACCTTTGTACTGTGCTTGTCACCAGCTGCTTGCACCCATTAGTTCCTATGTATGTCCCTTCTCACTCAAGTAATGTACTATGAAAAAAAAGCAAAACAATTAATTGTTAAATATCAGCTAGGTGAAGTACTAAACTTTGATTTAGACAACTCTCCTGCAGACCTGCAGTTTGAGAAGCTAAGCACATCCATCTTCCTTATCAAAATAATTTGATTTTAAACGGGATGTCTAGTGAAATTTTAAATGGAAATTAAGGTATTCAGCATTTCCATTTCCTACAGAGTACAGTTGTACACTTTTTCATATGGGAAGTAGTTGCAGAGACATAAAAGTTGCAGGAATCAGCTATATGCTCTATTTTAATAGTGTGGGCAATGTTTTGAGGGAACCATTTGAAGGCTTCTAAATTATTAGTTTTTAATAGGTCATTCAGAGTGGTAAAGTTTCAAATGATTTGCAACAGGCCATATTGTACAGTCTTATGAGTTAAAGAATGTGTGAAAATAACTGCACAGGCAGTATTGGTATTTCCTTTTTGGTCTCTGGACCAGACTGAAGGTGCAGATAAGAAGATAAAACTGCCTTCCGCATTCTGATATAGAGGGATTCAAAGAATTTGGCTCAGAAACAAATGTTAAGTTAAACAGTTCTGTTTTTCATATTATGGACAAGAAAAACACTTTAATTCTTATCAGCACAGATTGATAGGCTGTGTATCTCATCTAACATGCTGCATACTCATGTTTCAGTGTTTTCTGCTCTGTTCTCATTCCAGTTTCATCAGGGAATGAATTTTAAAGGCCAAATTTCAACTCCTAAATATTTCTGAAGACACAGTTCTTTGAACAGGTACTTAGAAAACATTCTTCTGAATGAAGAAATATCGAATCATTTATGATGCATTCAGTCATTCATTCCACTACTTGTGGAAACAAATACGTGCTTAGTGTTAGAGTTGCAGATTTTTGATGTTGCTACCTAAAGCTGCTGGTAAGCAGTAAATATTTAACTCAAATACATTATATGGAATCATTTAAACTGTGTTCAGATGGAGATGATTTGCATTCTAAGTATCAAGTTGGATATTGGTCTCCTTGCTGCAGTCCTAGCAAGGGAAATTTATTCTCCTGTCCTTCTATTTTGTCATATTTTTCATGTCCAAAGTTTTAGCTAAATACTAATTTTCAGAGCAAGTCAATGAGATAAGAGCACTTACCTCTTTGTGAGAACAGAAGTAAAGACAGTGACAACTTGATTCCACTGCCTATGTGTCAGCATCTAGTGCCACTTGAGGTGCTGTCTGTTATCCCACCTGGCCTCCATCTGCCAGTCTGGAAAAATGTAGGTTTTCCATCAATGGACTGTCATAACTACCAGCCCAGTGTGGATGCTCTTGATATTAGGAGGGGTTCACCATACCCCTCTGTGTGCTGAAGTGAGTTTTTGATGGGATTCAGCTCCACATTTGCACAACTATATTGAAATGTCTACAGACAGTTATCAACCTCTGAGCTAGGAGCCTAGGCGTCCATTATTGCCTCTGACAGTCTCATCAACACAGTCAGCAGAACTAGAGGGTGCTTCAACTTGCTCTAAAGTTGACATTCAGGGCAAGATTTAACTGCTCTCAAAAATAATGTCAAGTGCTATCTGGAATGCCCTTGAAATTCTCAAACTTACGCACAGGGCTGTCAGGAAAACTTGTGCCTTTCTAGAGTGTTATAGATGCCAAGTGCTAGATGCAAAATAACACCTAAAAAGACATGAGAAAACTACAGATAGGTATGCATATACTACCAGCATCGTTACATTAAGTGTATCAACCTCTCATCTCCAATGAGTAGAGCTTTAGAGACTATAATAAGAACTTAAAACCTAGATCATACAGAGATATATGATCCTTAGAAACAAAGGGAAAAAACTAACTAACTAACTAACTAACTAACTGATACGCGCTAAATTCATCCCATCTAATTTTGTTGATTTTAATGGAGCTATGTGTGCCCTCTGCTATGAGTTAGATAAAGGATTGACTTTTATTTATTTATTTATTTCCACAGGCAATTTGGGTATTTGTGGGAGTTGTCTACTTCTCTCTACTAACTTTACCGATTACTCAGACTAAGATTTAACTTCTGTGTTTCAGTCAAAGAACAGAAATCTAGGTCATGAAGTGAATGAAGTATAGATTGCAGTGCTAGGCCCTTCCTCTAGCACTATTAATTCATGGAGAGAAATTGGTGTCTCAGACAGCACCAGAACAGCTAGTGTGCTGAGGAAAAGGCCATTTGCTTTCAGTGTAGGTGCCTAGAGCTCAGGTGACTTAAAGCCTGTCTTCCAAACACATTTTCATAGTCTGAAAAATTCCATCCATTTGTGTTTCACTGTCCAAAATGTTCTCATGGCTTTATCCTTCTTTTTCCTTTTTCTTTTTTTTTTTTTTTTTTTCTTACCAAAATATTACAAGCTACTCCTACAGAATACAATAAAAGATGTACTGCTCATTTACATGAAAAAAGGTGTGTTAGAGCACTCACTGAGGAATTGAGAAATTTTGTTATCCCACAGAGAGTTTTCTGTGTGTCAAGAGGGAATGCAGAAGGCATTTTTTGGTAAAAACATTGTCCAACCTTCATTTCAAGACTGAGTTATCATATTTAAAACAAAGACGCAAATGTCAAAATACTCCCAGTTTGAGGAGAAAAAGCATGCATTGCCTGCTGGGGACTGGAGACACCTGGCCTTGAAGTGCTGCCGCAAGCACTTTCAAAGCTTGTCTTTAAACAACTCAGGAGAAACTTCTAAGATCAAAGATAACTTAACCAGAGAGTTAATTAGCTACTGCTCTAGCACAGACCAGTCTGCTTCATCGCTTACAGAGATGTCAATGACAAACCTTGGAGCATCAGATAAAGCCCATGAAGACCACACTGAAAAGTGAAGTGATCTGACCAAGCTCACATATGGTTTTCGATATGGGAACGAGAACTCAGACCAATTCCTGTGCTCTTCTCTCCATGACCAGCTACTTCTGGCATGAATAAATAAATAAATAAATAAATAAATAAATAAATAAATAAATAAATAAATACCTCTGCAATACGTACATTGTACATTGTAGATCTTCAGAGGTGCTTGTCTCTTCATAGTTCAGGATTTATAGATGCACTAATTTAAATCCCATTTTCTCTACGCCTACTGTAATCCCATTGAAATTGCAGTCTCAAGACAGTTATGTGGTAGAAGTCTGTCTCCTCTGCCCAAGGCTCTGTTTTATGAAGAACGTATTTATAAAGCATCTGACTGGCAATCAAAGTACAAAGCAGAACTGCTTTTCAGAATGTGTTTTACTTGAGGACAGACTGAAATAGAAAAGAGCAAAACAGACCAAGTATAAATAAATGCAGTGAAAATGAAAGGGCCCTTCACAAAGACTGTAAGTGAGAAACAAAAAGAAATGGTCAGAAACAGTATAAAGAATTGTTCTGTGTCTACTGGATTTACTATGAACTATCAGCAGTGTTAACAGTGCCCTTTCAGCAGTATCTCATCCCTTTTCTTAACCTATGAGAGCTGGTCGCAGAGCATCGGGATTTCCTGACACAAAGTGCTAGCACAAAATACATTAAAAACTGATTCTTATTGTCAGCAGGTTAAAGTTGTATAGAGAAATAAAGGCTTTGAGTAGAATATCGTTGAAGAGTCTGTTTCATTATGATAAGAGCATTCTCTTTCCATGGTGATTTTCTGTAATGTTATTATGTTGGGTGCATTCATTTTTGCTAACTAAGGACAAAAAGATCTTATTAGAAACATTTGTATCTTCTCAGCCAAAATAAAAGCTGATCCTGTGACATAATGTTTCCCCGGGAATAGAGAATGCTGCTAATGAAATGAGATTTTTTTCTGACAATACACAAATACCAGATATGCTTCAGTGCTCACTTCCCTAAAATACAGAATGATAACATAACCTTCTTTTTCATATTTATAAACAGAATAAACATTTCATTACAGGAAATAAGAGGGTTCCAGTAAACCACTGTGTTAATAGGTTGTAGGTCCTATAGATGCTTTCTATTCAAATTTATTCAAATTTTATATCATGTCTATCTAAAAGTAATCTACATGTTTAGAGTTTTGTTTGTTTGTCTGTTTTCTCTCTTTATAAATCATAAGAGAAGAGCAAAGGCCACATAGTTCTCTTGGTGTTCTCTTTTATTTATTTCTGTTTACCAGGCTAACAAGCTGAATTAAAAAAAAAAAAAAAAAAAAAAAAAAAAAAAAGTGTTTCTTTAATTCTCATCTTTCACTAATGTAAATCCAGTTTTAAAATGTACAAGTGTTCATACTGAACTGTAATTTTTAATGCAAAAATCAAATGGGCCATTATTGTCCATCCCCATTACAGCTGGTCTGAGGGCATAAAAAATGAAACATTCAAGGATCAGGTTAATTTTATTGATACTAAATGGTATTTTCTATTACCTTTTTATTGAATCTGAATCTTTCCACATATACACAGCAG
The DNA here is from genome assembly GCF_011077185.1 of Oxyura jamaicensis. NCBI lineage: Eukaryota > Metazoa > Chordata > Aves > Anseriformes > Anatidae > Oxyura > Oxyura jamaicensis. Next base: position 168,701,745 of record NC_048893.1, read on the forward strand.
CAATTTATTTTACAGGATTCATAAAACAAATATAATCACAGAATCACAGAATGGCTTGGGTTGGAAAGGACCTTAAAGATCATCTAGTTCCAAGCTCCCTGCCATGGGCCGGGACATATTCCACTGGATCAGTTTGCTCAAAGCCCCATCCAACCTGGCTTTGAACACTTCCAGGGATGGGACATCTGGACATCCACAACTTTTCCAGGGGAGAATATATCTTGATGAAGAACATTCTTATCACTTATAAAATATTGGAATAGAAACTTCAAGATGCATTTTTTTGCACAATATTAACTTTTGAAATAAAAAGTGATATGCTTAAAAATCAACATTTTTTTTTTGACTGACAGAAAAACAAACAAACAAACAAACAACAACAAAAAAAAAGGGCACTCTCAGAGGTACCTCATTTAAATACCTCAGATTAAATAGAATTACTTTAGACCCTGTACTAGAACAAGTATCATTTTGCCCTTCTCAAATTACAGTGCACAGGAAACACTCCTAAAGTGCTGTGGAGTATAAAGCCTCTACACAAATTGAGACAACTTCTTCTCTGATCATGGAAGGTTTGTTTCTACATTTGTCTTTTACTTTAAGATAGTAAGTGTGGAAGCAAATTTCCTTGAAGTGATTAGGATACCTGCACTTGACAGAGCTGATCTTTTTGCTATGACATTTGCTGTTCACAAAAATGAAAACCAACAAATCTTAAAAAGAATGTAATATAGCTTACACAGAGGCAATGAAAGGAGTCTCCTTCCTACTCTATCTTCACTAGTCTGCTGGTAATATATTGCATATACTGAGTACATAGTTTCTTGATGGAAGTTGTACATGTGATAAGAAATACTATATGGAAATAACTAAAGCAGTATGTGAAAATATTCAGGAGTCAAAAATTCTTCTAGCTTAATAAAAATGCATAGTTCTAGTAAGATTTTGAACTGTTACAAATGTCAAATAGAACACAACAGCTTATAGCATCATTACCTCTACAGCAAGTATCAGAAGGTCATAGGCAAATTCATATGATCCCTTTTACTTTGAAGGTAAAGGCTGTTTAGAAATAACTTACTTGAATTCAGGGTACTTTTAAATTGGCTGTTCTACAAGATGACCCCTGTGAAAAAAAATAAAATAAAAAAATGATATGTGAAATCCATCTTCACAAGACATGGAATTTTTACACTCTTTTCAGATAATGGTCGACAATAAGTTACAGTAAAATTGAAAACTTTCCCACTGTTATGAGGTTTTGTTCACTTTCCATCAACTTTAAAAAACTAAAACACTAGCATAGTAAGCACTTTGAACTATCTGAAAGGTATTAAAAACAATAAGGGAAAATGTAAGGCCCTTTTGAGTACATCCTTGAAGGGTCAAACTCACTTAACCTGCCATAAATACTGATATGCATTACGCCAGATTTCATTGGAGTTTGGACACAGTTACCTTCTGAAATGGTTTTAAGAGCTACCAAAAATTAGAAACAAAGGGGGATTATTATTTTATTATTTATTTATTTATTTATTATTTTTTTTTTGAGAGAGAGAAAATAAGTACATGAAAGAATTGCAAGGAAGTAGATGTAGCTTGTAGAAGTGACACAACTTGCTGTACTAAGATGAAATAAACAACCAAAAAAGTGACACTGGTGGTTAATTTGTTAAAGTTGCAGAGTAACCACACAGGTACAGACAGATGCCATGCCAATATTCTGTAAGGCTAAATGGGATCACCAAAACATCTGCAAATCCAATAATCTATTAAACCTAGACAAAATAAAGAAAAAGCTGATTTAGAAATAAGATGGTAATGAATTTAAGGATAAGAATAGATAGCAATTAATGACAGTAATAGTGATCCTGCGGAAAACTCATCTTGTGAAGCAAACCTGAATTAATGCCCTGATTAAATTATGGGTTTTATAAACTCAAGATGTAACAGCACACTGATGTAAAACATTTGTCTTTGAACCAGATTATATCCTTCAAAAGTTCGCGCTATGTGATTTCAATAAAGCAATTATAGTAACTGCTTTAGAACTTAGTACTCCTTAATGACAGATGTCAGTAAAAAAGTTTTTAGTAGACATTTACTGAAGGATTTTACAGAGAGGCTTTATGGATAAGAGATTTAACTTTATTCAGTATTTTTGATGATGAACTGTTACTTATTATAACATCATTTACATTACAAGTATTGCAACTGCAAGGTAAACAATAAGAATGATGAAATCATCTATGTAGATTTTATGTTACTTTTTACACTAAAATGTGGGCATATACATGTGAGCTAGTATCTGTATATTCTATTTTTAAACAGTAAGTATGAAATACTCCTTATTTCTGAATGAAGTATGACTTCTGGATTCAAACCATATGACTTCTTACTTTAATTTTATTATTTTTTATTACATTAAAATTTAATTTAAAACTATATTAGGAAGAGGTGAACTATTAAAAAGAGATTAAGCACAGAGTTTGACTAGTTTTTTTTTTTTTTTTTTTTTTTTTTGTTTGCTACTGTTTTTCTGTGGCTTTCAAGGATGTCTTATCTAGATGTCTGCGTTTGGTCAGATTACCAACAGATTACTTGTTAAACTAAATCTATTTATATGTAGTAAAGTGAAATCTAAAATCATATATCTCATAGCACAATACTTTATACTGTAGATCTGAGATAGAAGGCTGTATCCTGAACAGAAGTAATTCCTATGACCAAATAAATAAATAAATAAAATAAAATAAAATAAAATAAAATAAAATAAAATAAAATAAAAACAATTTCACTTGAACTACAGTGTAATGCCAAAAAGAAACCAAAGGGAAAAAAATGTTAGAAAGATAGATAATAAACACTTTTTTTTCTTTTTTTTTTTTTATTTTCTCTGAAGACAAAAAATGGCATTCTGTATGGTAGGGTGAAAGAAAACCATGTACAATTAGATGTACAATACATGATGAACAAAATACAGACTGGATGTAGTGGTGCTAAACTTTTTGAAACTATCACATAGGTTCACTTTATATTATCTTGTATTTACCTCTTTTCCTTTCTTCCATTCCCCATATTACTGGAGTGTTTAGTTGAACAAACTAAAGCATCTTATAGTGAAATTAAATACATATATTTGCAAAGAACTTCAAAGGAAGATCACTTTTAATAGTGTCTAGAAAGAACTTTGAACTACAGTAATTGCAATAAAACCTAAGGTCATTTTTTTAATGGGCAGCTTTTTCATATATTTATTCATTGATATATTTACTAACTAGACATTTCTCTATCAGTGCAGTCATTGGATACTTAAATAAAAACAAGCAGAGAGGTTCTCTAACCACTGTAAATAAACTGTTCTCCATCAGCATATTTGTACATTTAGTTGCATAGAGTAGATTTGAGAAACAGATTGATATAAACAGATTCCATCAGACAAAAAACATAGATCATTATTACAGCTTCCCCCAGAGTACTCATTGGGATGAGACAAGGAAAAAATGAAGGGCATAGTTTGTTCTAAACATATAAAATGATTTTTGTCTGTAATCATTCTTCATATATGTGAATATCAAGCATAATACTAAACCAAATACAAATGTATTAATATATTTTTTTTACATTGTCAAGGTTCCTTAAGTATTTACTTTATTTTGGCAAATTAATCTTTTTCTATCTCTTCTCTTTCAGCAGCTAGACAATGGAAAATACAATACAGTGGGGTATAGTGAATGCTAATATTTGTTTCATTGTTCTTCCTAAACAACCTGGCCAGATAATTTCATCTCTCAGTTAAACTGAGGTAAATCACTCTTGGACCTTTGAAACAGAGAACACTGAGAATCCCATGCAGAGAAAGGAGAATCAGAGCACTGATTCTTGCCCATCATTCAGATTGCAGCACCCTGTGGAGTGCTCACTCTGTAGGTATGGTAAACTGCTGTATTACATAGATGACTGAGGAAAGTGAGGTTGGAAATAAAGCTTCTACTCAGCTGCAATCAGTCTGGACATTTAATAGTATCAAAAAGTCCATTGGGATATTAATACTCAGTAATTACTGACAGATGACTGCAATAAAGGCGGGAGGGGGAGGAGAATGGGGAGGGATGGACATTAAACAGAGGAACTTAAGCTTTACTGTATAACTGTGACCTGGAATGGTTTGAACTCAGAAGTGTTAGGTCCAATATCAAGCTATTACTCTTGTGATACTGTCATTCCTCCCCAAAACACTACTGTCAATGATTATATACTGGCCTTATCATTGTCAGTTTATTAGCTCTGAAACATTTTGAATCCCCAAGAGTTTCAAATGAAATAAGTGGCTGTAGTTATATAATAAAATCATACACAAGCTCATATTATCTGTCATAGATAATCAGTTTTAAATTGACATCAAACATAGCCAAGACTTTTTTTATTACAATTAAGCTATTATAACAATGACTTTTAATATTTAATAACCTCATTGTAGAAGTCCAGCTTTTAATTATTTTCATGTCAGTCAGTACCACCTTCTCTCTGCTCTCTGTAACGGACAATTTGCTTCATTTTGTGTTGTAGGTCAACAGTGGAGCTTTAATTTCCCTAGCAGACATAGTAAGGACCCAACGAAGTAAGAGTTAGTCACTCTTAAATGCATACCTTGATTTATGGAAGGTTCCATACCTAGGTTTATGGAAGACATCAGGCTGCTCTTAGATATATATACTATGAAACACTATGTATTCTAGAAAATGGCCTGATTACTGCAATTTGCTCAATGCATTTTTACTTTGGCTTAGCTAAAGAAAACAAAACAAAAACAACCAAACACCCTCACCCACCAAAATCATCGATAGTCTCATTAAGCATGCTTAAACTTTAATAAGTATTCTTCTATTGTGAAAGAAAGCAGCTGTCAGAAGCAAATCTGAGGGAGGGATGAGACAGGAGTACACACACACACAAATAAGCTGGTATACCCCTATAAGAAAATAAAAATAATAAAATAAAATCCCAGGTCTTATCCCAGGTACACGATGTATGTAAATATCTGAAGAAGGGGTGTAGAGAGAATGGAGCCAGGCTCTTTTCAGTGGTGCCCAAGAAGCAATGGGCAAAAACTGAAAGAGGAATTCTATCTGAACATCAGTGTTGTGGTTTTGGCTGGAATAATTTTCTTCACAGAGGCTCACATCATGCTGTGATTTGGATTTTTTAAGAAAATAGTGGTGACAATATGTCAATGTTTTTAGTTGTTGCAGAACAGTGTTTACACTGAGACAAGGACTTTTCTGCTTCTTGCATTGCCTTGCCAGTGAAAAGTACTAGGGGTGCACAAAATGCTGTTAGGGGACAGAACCAGGACAGCTTGCCCAAACTGGCCAAAGGGATTCCATACCATGTAATGTCATGCTAAACAATAAACTTGGGGTAAAGAAGGGGGGGGAGGGTGCACCATTTGAAGTGATGGTGTTTGTCTTGCAAGAAAGACACATTACATGTGATGAACCCTGCTTTCCTGGAAGCGACTGAACACCTGCCTGCCAATGGGAAGGAGTGAATGAATTCCTTGTTTTGCTTTGCTTGTACTCACAGCTTTTGCTTTACCTAGTAAACTATCTCCCACTTGTACCTCTTTGATTCTTTACTCTATTCCACCTGAGGAAACTGATCTAGCAGCTGTGTGGTGTTCAGCACCATAGGCTGAGCTGCCTGCTGGGTTATAACATATCAGTCCTTTTTGCTGTCCAATACAGGCCTTGAAGGGTTTGAGGTGATGACAGATTTAATTGAGTGTGGAGTGTACAGATAAAATTTATAAATGTTATAGCTGTTTATCTGTTAGTTGGTGGGCTTTCGTGCTTGTTACAGGGATTGCTTACCTTACTGTATGTAGCATCCCATGCTTGTTAGTGGCTGCTTTCCCTTCTGCTCTTTGCTCCTTATCATCTTGCTTTGCTATGCCTGGGAATATTCTGATAACAGCCATGGCCATGGGCCAGGGCTGGCAGATGGCCAAGGCATTGCTGTTGTTCCTGTGCTGCTGTAATGGACAGGCTGGAACTCCAGAGTAAAGTCTAGTCAGAATGACTGTGACCTGTGGATGAGTCCATATGGGAGCACGTACACCTCAAAATGTCTGTGGCCATGGATAAGTCCACTCCAGAGCAAATACAGCTCGAAGCACCTGTAGCCATGCAGAAGTTCATGCCATAGCAGGTACACCTTGCAGTATCTGTGGATTAGGTCATGGAATAACACCTCAAAGTGGCTCTGGCTGTAGATAAAAACAAGACTCAACAGGTGTCTGAAGGGACCTCTGAAGGGACTGTGACAAATGCAAAAGTGTCAAACCACAACAATCAGGAAGCATTTCTTTACTGTGATGGTAACAGAGCAATGGAACTGAAGAGGTTACCTAGAGAGGTTGCAGAGTTTCCATTCTTGGAGATATTCAAAAACCACTTGGACTGTACAAGCAGATGTAGGTATACCTGCTTGACCAAAGGGGTTGGACGAGATGACTTCCAGGGGTCCTGTTCAACCTCAACCATTCCATGATTCCTAGATCTATAACAATAAAAGCTTGTAAATATGGAGTTTTAGCAGTTTTTAATAACATTTTTTGTATTAATTTAAGCTTTATTTTCACTGAAAATTAAAAAATAAATTGGTTTGAGAAGGATACTTAGTCACACTGTTTATCAATAGTCATATGTTTGATAAAAAAAAGACTTAGAGTTGCTGAAAAAAAGTCATACTGTTAAAGTAAATTCACTCAATCCACAAGATGTTATAGAAAAAGTTCTGGTCTTGCAGAGGAAAAATTAGTGCAATCAAAGACTATTTGCTAAGGAAAAAATGCTGCAAACCAGGAAGGATATATTAGAGAGAGGGGACAAAGGACAGTCAGTCCTATGTCTGCGATAATGACAGCTATTCATCTGCCTGATTTGAAATCCTGAAAGCCCAGCCAAGGGAATTGTCTTTAAAAAGTGGTTCGGATTGACCTATATTTAAAATACAACCTTACACAAACATATCCCAACCCAATGAGAATTATTTCAAAGCACATGAAATATTTAAGGTTTGGTTTCTTTTTAAAAAAGTGAGTAAGCAAGGGAGTGCTGATGGAATTGGAGATGTTACCACTTTCTTGTTTATTATTTATCTCATTTACTTCTTTTTCAGTCTCTGTGGGAGACCTATACTCATATTCCTTCTTTGCAAGAAGGTATTTAGACTTCTGTCTAAAGAAAATGCATTAATACTATTACTTTATTTTGTGTATCTGGATGTTCTTAATCTCTTTTACTGTTGTTGTACTTTGAATAAACTATTAAATATTAAGTAGAGTTTAGGTGTCTTATCTGCCAGGAAAGAAAAGTAACCATCAGGCTCTTTCTCTGCTCCTCTGTCTGTGTTCTTTTGTTTGACGACAGTAGAAGTTCTTAATTTGCTACTGATTTTTTTATCTAATTAGGTTCTTTCTTTGTGGATGGATAAACAAAGGAATACATTTACAGTTACTGTATTACAAACCAGAGTACTAAGCATTTTTTTTGAAAGGAAGAAATAATGAAAGCATTAGAGAAAAGGATAAGATTAAGAGAGAAAAATAAAAGGAAATGAGTAATTAAATGCCAAATAGCCTCCATAATAAAACCCAGCTTTTACGTCAAGTAAAATATCTTGTGTAATAAGCAAATCCCACACAACATGAAGAGGCAGAAAGAAGAAATCCCACAGGCTATCTATAGATATTGTGAAGCAGTTCAGTGATTATTCCATATCTAAGAGCAATTCATAAGAGACACTATAATCACGTGAGAGAAAAATAGAGAAGCATTGAAGGTCTGACAATAGTTTCTGAACTTCACCATCCACTTCAGTGGAAAGTAGCTCCATCCCCCCTGTGGGGGACCCATGCAGGAGCAGTTCACTCCTGATGGATGGACCCCGTGGTATGGACCCATGTGGGAGCAGTTCTTGAAGAGCTGCTGCCTGTAGGAAGCCACCGCAGGATCAGTTTGGGAAGGATGGCATCCCGTGGGAGGGACCCCATGTGGAACAGGGGCAGAGAGTGACCATGAAGGAGAGGCGTAGACAAAATGTTAGGGACTGACCACAGCACTTGTTCTCCGTTCCACTGTGTTCTCTTTGGGGGAGGAGATAGAAGAGGTTTGGGCAGTCCCCAGCATGTACTGGTGCCTGGGGTTGTTCCTCCACAGGCTCAGTTTTTTTTTCCACTGCTCCTTTTTGAACTTTATGAGGCTCCAGTCAGACCATTTCTTCAGATGGTTAGCATCCCTCTGGATGACAGCATGACCCTCTGGTATATCAGCCACTACTTCCAGTTTTGTGTCATCTGCAAACCTGTGAGGGTAGTTTGTCCCAGATCATTAATGAAGTTCTTTAACAAGATTGGACCGAGCAGTGACTTCTGGGATACACAGCTTGTTTTTGGCCTCCAACTAGACTTTGTTCCACTGATCACCACCATCTGGCTCTGGCTGTTCTTCATCTCAATGGGTTTATCCAGCCCATTTTTTTCAGAAAATGATCCTCCTTCTTCTATATCATAGATAAATGATGATGAGATTAAAAAAAAAAAAAAAAAAACACTGATTCTGTTTAGTATCAGAAGGTGCAGACAGTGCTTTGAAGAGAACATTTTGGATATTTTTTGGTGGATTCTGCTCAAGAGATACTGGCTTTCCAGTGCTCTTTAAATACCTAGATCGATGCTTTAGTTCCCGAGGAGTAAGCAGGGGGGTATAGCACAGGAGTTCTTCCCCATGAAAACTGTCAGTTCATGTGTCTTTCTGTGGATTTAGTTCATTTTCTCTCATGAAGCTCTGTAGACTGGAAGACAGGTCAAACATATATGAAATATAGATGTTTTCCTACTTTTTTACAGTTATACAGTCTTTAAGTCAGAGGAAATCTCTTATTATTACTTCATCTCTCATTTTCTGCAGTGAACTTTACTCAAAAGCAGCATGGCATGCTGTTTTATCAGAGACAGACATTACAGACACGACTACAATTTTCAGTTAATCATATGAGAAAGAAAAGACTGTGAGGTTTCTTCTTTGAATCATCTTTTTTAAATTATTTATTTCTTACATTTACAGCTTGTAAAACTGATCCTACTTAAGCTCTCCCGTATCAGTGTCCTCTTCATTCAGAGGCTCTATATATCACCAGGGTTTTACCCTAGTGCTTACATACATGCTTTCTGTGGATTAAAAATAGACCATTTTACTTAATGAAACGTAATATCTTGTCTCATCATAGATCATAGTCAATATTTGCAGTATAACTCTTAGCTGCTGAAGTATCAGATATTTTTGTACTTATTTCATATTGGTTAAATGTAATTATTAATAAACTAAAAGTGTATCAGAGGAACATATAAATATATATATATATGAAAAGGAGGAATGTAAATTCTGAGGCAATTCGGTTAGGTAAAATATTTAGTCTTGTCAGTCTTAAGATTTTTCACACGAATTATATTAATCTTTAAACAGAAATAAACAATGAAAAATATTTTTTTTTCTCAACTTAAGGCCTTGAAAAGAACGCAAAAATTATTCCAAATCATTTATCTGTTTAATAGTTTTGTCATAATATATATATATTCTTTTCTCAGTGTATTGTTAGAACAATGTTAGCAGTTGGTAAATCATCAGAAGTAGGTATCCAATGGACAAAAATGAAAGTGAAAGATAAGGCATTACAATGAAGAGGTAAGTAATGACAAAGTCAGTTTTAGAGGAAAATTAGTTTTAAGCGTTCACTTAGTTGTGCATTTCTTCTGTAAGCTGTCAACAGTCATATGGCTTAGAATTAGTGCATTCTCTCTAACCACTATATAAAGCTAATTAGACATGAATTGATCTAAAAAGTTGGACAGCAATTATGGAGATAGAAAAATACCACCTGTTTAACCGAATAACTATACTCTATAGTTCTTTAAAAAAAAAATAAAAAATAATAAAAAAAAATCATTGAAAGTTTATGAATTAATCAGGTCTCAGCAGGAATTTTATTCACCTGGGCATGAAAGTAATTTGACCCTTATACTTCTAAATTCAATCTTGCTATTTAAAATATTATTGTTTGATGACTGTTGCCCATTGCATTTCCAAAAACAACCAGGTAGCCCTTTCTTACCCAAAGACTTTCTAAAAACAGTTTACCAGGTCACCTTCTCAGCAACCTAGATTACAGTATGGTCAAAATGAAGAGAAAGAGGCACATATACTGTCCAGTTCAGCTGAAGGAGCTGCATAAAAGAGGTGAGACATCAAGTTGTCCACGGATTTCTCCTTTTTTTTAGAGGGAACTCAGAGCTACTAACTCAGATCAAAATATCTACAGTTAGAGAGGCTGAATCATATTCCCAGTCCCCTTTGTTTTTTCTACATGTTTACAAATTCTGGAGTCCCAGAAGACAAATGCCAGGTCTTTTGCAAGACCCAGTGGGCTCTGCAAATGAAGGCAATTCTTAAATTCCCAGTGGAAGCCCTAAACCAAAATACATTTTCAATTTGACTTCAGTACACCAGGAAGGAGGAATGAGACCCTCACAAAACTCAATAATTGCTTTCTGATGTGGTGGTGAAGTTAGCACAAACCTCCTATGTAATAATGAAACTGTTAGGGTGCTTGCTCTAGAAGCTATAGGCCAATGTTCTATTCCTCTACTGCATGAATACCCCAGATATATGTGTGGCTTTTTTTAGATTTTCTTTCCTTTTCTTACACTTTCCCTGTATTAAAGGAAATTATAATAGCACCCCACTGGTCTACTTCAGGTTAAGGGAAAGATTAAGCTCACTTTCATACCTAAAGTACGTCTTTGGTGAAAAACGATTGTGTAAGCCAAAGAACATTTGTTTTCCAACAGTACCTTAAGTTGCCTGAATTCAGTCAAAATTATTTGAACTGTTTTTTTCTCCATATTTGAATGTAAAAAACACTGTGATATGAATTGCAGTCTACTCAACCTCACATAAGTTCAATGTGAGTTCGAATTTCAAGTCTTATCTGTGTGATGAGTGCAACAATACAAGGTATCCATTGTTTCCTCCCTATAAAATAAATCTGTACAGAAAAGGTTTTCAATTTTGGGAGGAAGGTTGGGGGATAAGAGGTGGGAGGAGAAAAGGAAAATGCAGCGCAATAATTAAAGAAATTGCTCAGAAATGAGAAAGCTGTACTCAGTTCCCTCATCTACTTCAAGGTTCTAGAGTCCATATCTCCAACTGCCACAAAAATCTTTAGTTTGAAGCCTGTTCAGTTCTATTCCTTTGTTTCAAGCTGAGTGTCCATGCAGCCAGGATTAACAGACTCAGAAAATTAACTCAGCCCTTCATGAACTTGAATATTAAACAATATGTTGGTCTTTTTGTAGACAAAACAAACTTTTTTACCTCCCACAGCACTGGTTGTTAAAATTTGCAGAGAAGAAAATCCTAATTCTTTTATAAGTGAAAATGAGAATCTGGAAAGCTAGACTAAATTTTTCATTTTTTTTTTTTTTTCATATTAAATGTTCTGCAAATGCAATGCCAGAGAAGAACATAACATATAAGATGCTTTTAACAATGAAGTTTCTATTGACTTTAATTAAATCAGTATAAAGTTGATATCCTTGTACTGGACTAGGAACCACGAATGCCCTCCATTCCCACTACACTCATCTTATATAGGATAAACTATATTGTCTACTAAGTGGTCCAAAACCTCTCAGAATTTCAGGTAAATTTTTCACTTTTCCAGGTTTTCCCTAGGGTTATTAATGGCAGTTTGGTTTTGTTTATGTTACTTTATATTTTATTTTAGTAAAGTAAAGTAAAGTAAAGTTTGCTACTAGTCTGAAAATTAAAAATTAAATTGGTCTTTAAAGGATCAATTTACAAGTGAACCTTAGTGGCTGGCCCATTTCAAAAATTTGCATCCATCATCCATCAGTGTTATTTGCAGTCTCTGGTACAACCAGAAGTTAAAAAGGAAACAGTATATCCATGTAAAATTAATTAATTTCAGCCATGACCTCATTACATTGGTGGAGTGTGCTGCAGCTACCTGAATCCAAAACAAATTTATTTTTATTGCATATACTTCAGTTTATGAAAACAACGTATCTCACCCAAGTTGCAGCATTTCAGGAACACATATATGGCTTTCATTCCAACGTTCAGCTTGTACTTACATTATGAAATGGAATTTCTCTTGTTCTTTCTGAGTCTGTGACACAAGCATTTGATTTGCAATGAACACTGCATGATCAGTTCTTTGGCAGAGGTTTCGTTTAATTGGGTTTAATTTTAAAGTTCATGTATGTTTTAACATAAGTATTAAAACTATCAGAATACTCTCTACTGACACCCTGAATTGTGTAAAAAAGATAAATAAATAAAAATAAATAAATATAAAATTACCTCTTTTCCAGTCCACTAAAGCATTTGGAATTTCAACAAAATTCCTAGATGGCAATGATATATGATACTGTGACTACAGCCTTGGAATTACTAGCTGTTGGGAACATGAAGTAAGAAAGCATTAAATCCTTCATATAAGGGATTTAATCCAAGTCTTCTACACCCCAGATAAATATCCTTTCTACTAGGTCCCTTGTTCTGGGATTTCACTTGTTCACTTTTTCCTGCCAGAAATTCTATCCAAGAGCAGGGAAACCTTTCCAAAAATATTTAATTGAAACCAATTCATTGCAGCAAAAAGGCATAGTTGGAAGAAAATGGCATTTTCAGGGGACAAATTCACTTTATTGAAATATTTCTGGTTGGCTGTTGCTCACCAGCTCTGAGACTTATTTAGATCATTATATGCACAAATTTCTTACTAGCTTAACACACAGAGAGAAAAAAAAAAAAAAAAAAAAGAAAAAAACAGAGTGAAAGAAAAATCCACTGGGATGTCACTGATGCCAGCTGTACACTTTGCTCATGAACACAGCTTGCTGAAATAAAATTTGCCTCTGGTCTGCAATGCATGGCTCTGTGTTTTTATCATTTTAAAAACATTATACTTGATATTGAGTTGTACACTGGGTATGGTATGCAGATAAATTCATTTTAAGTTTAGGTTCCTAACTAGATCTTCAGAAAAATTAGAATGAAATCAAAAACAAACAAACAAACAAAGCAAAAATCAAACAACAACAATAACAAACAGCCTAATGTTTAAAACAGAAGATGAAGAAATTTAATTTTAATCCTAGCTCTGCTAAGATTTTTTTGCAGTGTTCTGGATAAATTTCTGATCTCCTACTTCCCTATCAGAGGGAACAACATATTAATACTAAACACAGAAAGGTAGTGAGATGATTCATTTACTGATAAGCCTCAGAGCAGCAAAATATTCATCTGTACAATCCTGTAGAACTATAATGTGATTTTCAAAAATAATTACACCAAGAATTGAATAGTGTTAATATGTCATTTCTTATGTCTTTAAAATGATATTTTAGAAGCATAGTGTGAATGTAGGTAACACTGATCTTCACTTTTTTTTTTTTTTTTTTTCTGTGAAATTAGACCTTAGATTTAGATGAGAGGCAGTGCTATTACAGAAGATACTACATCACACACAGTGTCATCTTGTCCCTTAACACAAAAAGACATTGAAGTCATAATTAATGAATTATGTAACTAGTTATAACATACTGAGAAAAGTGTTTTTCAAATCAAATTATTGTAATTTGCATCAGCATAGTTCCAACAATCATGTTATATTTTTATAGATAGCAATGAAAATTAATACAGTTCTGTTTTTTCTCCCAACACCAACAACTTTTGCAACGGTAATGACTAACAGAAAATAAGGTGTACAACTTGAGACTGATAAATATCACTATATTTTTTAAAATATCCTTAAATATTACTATATTTTACTGTGTAATTCTAGCACTCAACAGCCCTTCAGCTTTTCTTATAACACTTGCAGATTAAGGACCAAGCTGTTTGCTTATCTAACTTGTTGCATACTTGTGGGATATGTAAAAATTCATGAGGCTTTTTATAAAAAACGCCCCCATTACTTTTAGAGTAAATATAACACATTTATAACTGAACAATGATTATTTTTTATTTGTTTTGTTGTTTGTTTATTTTAAAAAACACAAAGTGAAGAATTAAACCATCTTTGACTAGTAGTATTGCTCCAACATGGAATAGATATTTCCTTCTCTTGCCCTGATTTTGAAGAGAGGTTAATATAGTCTTACCTCTGACAAAACCATTCTGGAAACTAGAGCATCTGAAATTACATTGAATTATTTAATTGTGTAGACAACAAGTAGTTAGTATCACTTCTAGACTGATCAAATTTCTAGATAGACATTATTGTTCTATGTCATGAACAGAAACAATTACCAGGCCAATAAAGCAAGAGATAGTGTTACATGGGATTGAAATAATGATCACCACAGTGACCTGATTATGATACAATTTAACTTTCCCTTTTTCTTCTTTTCTCTTTAATAATTCAGGCCACGTTTCTCTAAATTTGCTTGCTTATGTTCTGACTTTGCAGTCTTTATATTCTTGATTAAGTGGTATTGTTAACATGTTCTTTCCGACAATATTTAGCAGTTCTATTAAAAACAGCTTGCAAACAGTAGTTTGAATATACCCTGCAATGCAAAATAAAATTATCTAGGCAAATATATTCTAAAACTGAAAAAAAAAAAAAAAAAAAAAAAAAAACCACTGTTGTTGTTGTTTGTTTTAACTGGTGACACTCGAGGCTTTCATAATATGCATGTTTACATAATGGGCAAATACAGTTTATTGAATTCTTTGCTCTTCTGTTGAGAAAATACTAGAATTCACAAGAGTTCACAAAAATATTTTCCACAATGAAAACCAACAATACATACCAGAACTAGAAAACAGCAGGAAGCTATCATAATGGCAAGAGGTGCAGAAGGGAGAAGGAAGACAGGAAAGAAAGAGGCAAAAGGGGATGGAAAGGGTGAAAAGATGGAAAAGAGGGTGATGTGTGTGTTGAGGGGGGAGAAATTCCTTTGAACAGAAAAGGATTTTTACTTGTATTATAACTTTCATATAAAAATGTTCAAGAAATTTCAAGTAAAGAAACATTATAGATCTGTGTGTTGCTATCTGTAGCATATTATATAAGGGTTATTATGTTCTTTAGTATAGGAAAAAAAAAAAATCCTTATCCCCATGCATTTTGCACTACTTTTTTTTCTTTACTGGTTTCTGTCTCTCTTGTGTATAAATAGATTACATGTTACATTAAAGTCCTGGTGGAATTTATTACCACTGTTATTTTCATTCTGTTCTGAACTGAGTTTATGCAATCCCTTCCCTTACAGATTTCTTCATTGCCCTTTTCTTCTAATCTTCAGAGTCTGGTTAGTTAACTCTAATCCATATCAAGCTATTTTCTGTAGTCTTTATTTTTTCAGATTATTACCAGTTTCTAAAATATTTTTATACACTGAAAGCTTCATACTCTCACTGCTATAGTTTATGGTAAAATAATCTGAAACACAAACAGACATCAAAGAAAAGTCTGCCCTTCTACGGGATGAGCACATGAAAATAATTATTAGATCTAAAAAAAAAATATTTTACAAGTGTTCTGTTAAATACATTTTACTGCTAAATAAAATTGTCTTGGAGCAAAGAGTAAGGATAGAACTGACTCTGTTTAATGGTAGCTCCCTTCCTGGGTTTCCTTGGTTCCTTTTTCAGCTGTTACAGCAGTCTTAAAATCATCTCTAAGATAACTCTAGGCAGTTTGACTGGACACTTATCTGGTGGTTCCTGTTGTCATGGGGACTACAGACTACTGTTTATCCACTTTGTACTTAGCAGTATTACCACTGACTGTTTATCTGCCAAGTGTATTAAAGAAAAGTGTTTAGACACAGTAGAGAATATGTACTTTTATTATTAAAAAAAAAAAAAAAAAAAAAAAAAGGCACAGATATTCATCAGAGATGGGAACTGATTCAGATCTGAAATACTAGGTAACCACAATTCACATTTGCTTCCTGAACTGTTATTTAGCATATTTGTCTTGAGTTTGTTTTGGGACTGGTGCTGGTCGGGTTCTGTTGGACTAAAAGCTTGACATGAGACAGCAGTGCATGCCTGCAGCCTGGAAAGCCAACTGCATCCTAGGCTGCATCAACAGAGTAGTGGCCAGGTCAAGGGAGGTGATTCTCCCTCTCTAATCTCTTCTCGTGAGACCCTACGTGTAGCATTGTGTTCAGGTCTGGGGGCCCCAGCACAAGAAAGGTTAGATGTTAGGAAGAAATTCTTCACTCAGAGGGTGGTGAGGCACTGGAACAGGTTGCCCAGAGAAGTTGTGGGTGCCCCCATCCCACCCCTGGAATTGTTCAAGACCAGGTTGGATGGGGCTTTGAGCAACCTAATCTAGTCTAGTGAGAGGTGTCCCTGCAGATGGCAGGGGGGAAGGAACTAGATGATCTTTAAGGCCTCTTCTAACCCAAGCCATTCAATGATTTTATATTTTATAGCCTTCAGTTTGTGGCATTTCCCTCTATTTTTTTTTTTTTTCCCAGAACTTTAGTCATTATAAGTGACATATTTTGGCATATCTTCATCTGATTCTCTGAAAGGCATTTTTATGTTTGTCATTGTGTTAGGAAAACTCAGAATTGTATGCACTTTTCTCCCCATGCAAAAAGAAGGTGCTTCCTGCCTGTGACTTAGAAATGCATACCTGAGAGCTGGAGAAGATGAGGCACAGACACTGTATCCACAGTGTCTAGAGAAGAGAAGCTAGAGCTAGATCCCAGATTATTGCAAAGCCATGTCAGAGGAGAACTGCAAGGTAGTACAAGAGATAAGAAATGAAATACAGTTTGTTAAGCCAAGAAGAGATGCACCATTGTTTAGTCTCACAGTGGCAACATAGTAGATGCCTAAAGAAAAATCATAAGAATGGGACAGGTATGGATTTTTATTTATTTATTTATTTTATTTTTCCTGGTTTAGCATCTCTGTAAACAATGTCAGATTCTGCAAAAGAAGGGATTTCCTGAGGTGGATGTGTCTTTGTCTGTTCATGTTTAATAACACTTTCTTCTATTATTTTTTCCAATATTTATTTTGGACTCCATTAAAGGTTTTGGCATCCACATCTCGTGACAATGACATCCACAATGTAATTACTGATTATATGGAAAAGTAATTCCTGATCTTTTTTCACATACTGTCAGTTAATTTCTTTTGATGAAATAATAATTGCCTCCGATTCTTGTGCTCTTCACCACTTTCATATGATTCATGATTTTAAAAATCATCATGAAACCCTGTTCAGTCTTCTCCAGGCCACACACTCCCTGTCTTTTTAAAGAAGCTTTCCATATCTCTGATCCTCCTTGCTGAAGTACCTTTCCAGGTTTCCTATATCTTGAAGTTGTAAAAGAATAAGCTTGAATAGACCTTCACAGTCGTGGACTCATGATGTGGCTTAAGTACTGGTAAAATAGTGTTTTCTCTTGTGTTTGTTAATCTTTTTATAATCATTTTTAACATGCCTTTTTGAGTTCCAGAGAACACTGATCTAAAATTTTCAAAGAACTGCTCACCATGACAGCAAGATCTCTTCCTGAATGGTAATAGCTAATAGGTCCCAGCTTTGTGTGTATATATAGTCAATGATTATTTTTACCCACATATTTATTATTTTGTAGTGGTCAACACTGAATTTCATCTGCCATTTTATTGTCCAGTCATTCAATATTGTAGATGCCCCAGAGACATTTCACAGCTGATAAAACTAAATATATCCTGAAGGATTTTGAACCATTGTTAATTTTTGTCAGTTTAACACATGCTCCCTTTTCTAGATGATTTATAAATCAATTGAATAGGACTGGGAAAAATCTTCCATTTTGGAGGCTGGTCATTTTTTTCTCATCTCTTAACTACGTATTATCCATGTGGCATTTTGTATCATCACAGCTTCATTTACTTTGACCTTTCATAAGTCATTTTCATTATACTGCACTTCAACATGATAAACTCTGAAAAAACGTACCTGGCTAAGGATGGGTAAGAAACAGTTGTTCCACAGAAGATCTCACTCTAGGCAAGAAACGTCCTCCAGCTATTGTAAGACGGCATTAGATCTACATTCTCCAGATCATCAGGAACAAAATAAAAATAAATGATAATCAACATCCATCCCCCACAGAAAAATAGGAAAACAGGAGATTTTCCATGCCATGGAAGAGTTGGATCATGTGCTACTATTATTCCTATATATGCAACTAAGAGAATGCCCATCCAGTAAGCAGATCCATGGCACAGATCTTCTAACAGTAAGAACCACAGAACCAGCTGCTAAGAAACAGATAAGAAACTAAGCCGTTGTCAATGCATACTAACGAGAAAACATGGAAAACATTCAACCATGCCACCAAAGAGAATATCCTGACTAGTTTAGATTAAGGAAATCTAAACTTTTACCAAAATAATTTGTATCTTTGTTTTGTTCCATCCATCATTTATACAGTAACTGCTACATTTTACTCTGCTCTTCATATAACCAGTAGCAATTCAGAGACTGAAGGGCATGTAAACTTTCACAGTAGTAGAACATTTGCTAATGTATTCCATGATCACAGAAAGTAATCTGTTTGCTCAGAGAGATGGCTTTAGTTTTGCTCCCAGACAGTTTCTCATGTTGTTCTGAGAGCAGAAGTCAGAGAGCAAGATCAAAGAATATTTAAATGTGGTTAATAAAAAATGCCTAGTTTAGGTGGTTTGCATTATTTATCCCATCCTTTAGTAGTCTGACACTACTCCTGGGTCACGGTAAAGAGTTTTTACTTTTCATCTTCATGGAAAAATGAGACTACATTTCTACTTACCCATTGGCAACAAAATACTGCTATTTATCCCAGATAATGAGAGGGAAAAATAATGTGACAATTTGTTACTTGAAGATAAGAAACAGTGAAGGATTCTTTCTCACTTTTTCTTCTCTGTGTCTGTTGTTTCAGATTTGATTTATGTTCTTTACATTCCTTCCCTTCTCTGTTTAGAACAAGAACAATGGAGACATATGACAACATATCTAGCAAGAGGCAAGAATAAATACCAGGCATTTACATTAATAGTACCAGAAAGAATTTACAGGAAGACAGGATACATGAAAAATACTGTCAACCTGGATAAAAATGTCTATAAATACACATGTACAGCTCTGACATTTTATTCCAGTGCATGACTCAATACAACCCTACAACAATGAATGCCCTTCTATTTCAAAAATGATCAAAACATTTACAGCTGAATTCTGATATACTTATTCCAACTTAGTAAAAGTTTAATTTGACAAGAAATCCACTGACTCGGAACAACTTGTGGATCTAGTAACTTTTCAGAATATATGGAAGCATCACTCTGATAATTAATTGCCAGTTAATTGAGAAACCTCATTCGGATTCTTTTCTTTCTCTTTCTAACATCTGATTTCTACTTACTCCAGAATAAAAAGTAAAGTAAAAAAGTTAGGATGTTAATATGTCACCACATACTAGAATGGCTACAGCTTTGCTTGAAAAATAAAATAAAATAAATAAATAAATAAATAAATAAATAAACTTTGTCTGTTCTAACAAAAGAGCTTCTAGACCTTGCATAACAGCATTTTTAAAGGTTTGATTTTATGTAGGGAGAACACCTTCATTGTGCACATTTTGTTTAACATTTAGATGTTTTTAAAGCCGTGTTTCAAAGAGATTGTAAATGTGATTCTGTATGACAGAGCAGGTGGAGCATAAGATGACTCACAGCAGAACAGATGAAAGGGGTATCAAAACCAGGATACTTCCTCCAACAGCTTCTTACATCAGATGTTTAAGAGGAATAAAATAAATAAATAACTCACTAGCTAAATGTGTGAAATTGGAGTAGGAGAGGTGTAGTAGGGAGTGTTCTTTGTGGAGCTTGTTTGGGTTCTTTTATATCACAACTATGATGGACTGATGACCTTTACAACATCATCTGCAGTAGGTTATTCAAAAAGCTTACTGTTCAGATGACCATTTTGACCTTCCCCAATCTATCTGCTTTGATATACATTGGAAGCAAAAGGCAAATATTCTAATTTGTCTCTTATCCACCCATGTTTCATATAGGGAGGTTTCTTCCATTGCTGTCTCTATTTTGTGCTCCAGGCACATTCAACAGCACCGAATTCCACAGTTCAGTGGAATCCACAAAGCACATATATTTACCAAAAATAAAAACAGAAAAAAGATGGAGTTACACATACTTGAAAACAACGAAAATGGCAGATACGAAAGCAATACTTAAAGAATGTGTATTACGAATTAAAAATACATCTACATATACTCATCGATATATTTATTTGTAAATGACTGAAAAGCAATATTTATAGCTTTCTCATAGTTTATAATAAAATGACTAAAATTTCAGATTATTATTTCAGTACTTTTTTAATGGCCTGAAATGCAGTATTTGGAATAATACATGACTACCATATGAATACAAGGCTGTAATTCACTGAAAGAACTCGGCAGATTTCATAAACCAGGATTCAAAAGGTTGATTGTTTTTTTGAAGTGCTGTAGAACTCAGAGACTGAAATATAGCTGGGCATCTGGTGGAAAGCCATTTATTATTATTTACAATATATTCTGAATATTTATCTGATCATATAAGGTTTTTCCAAAAGTAAATATCCCCATATCCCACTTCTGCCAAGAACAGTATATCGTAGGCAAGTAATAATATTGACGGCTTCTTCTACATAACTCCATTAATGAGCTGTAATAAGGGCATGGTAACTGAGCATATATTTGCACATGTATGATAGTTTATTTATTTACTCGATCCTTTGTCTCTTTTCAGATATCATCACTGAGTAAGACAGATCTAGCTGTGACAGAAACTAGACTGAAGTTATCACACCTCACAAAAGCCCTGAATAGTAATAACATTTTAACATTCATAGTTATGAGTTGCAAGTTCCAAGTTAACACATTTACAAACTATGGCTGTAAGAATCCCAATGTACAGCTCTGGTGAACTACTGCCTGTAGCTGAGAAACAGCTGAAAGCAGAGACTCCTTCAAAATGTACCTATTATCACTGAAAATATTTTTTATTCATTGTTGTTAGGAAACAGTCTCTGTCTTCAAGCCATTCAAAAAAAAAAAAAAAAAAAAAAAAGTTTGTTTTTGATTTTGTTTTCACCATCTTTTAACTTCAGAGGCGATATTTAGATGTCAACAGTTAAACCAGACTTTTGCGTGCATAGCTGAAACCCAGTTAAGGTTTCAGTGACTTATCAATCAATGACTTATGCCAGTTCTTTACCATACTCAAAATAAATAAATAAATAAATTATTTTAAAGTTGTTAAAATCATGTTAAAAGGGCTTGAAGTGCAAAATATCAAGGGTACAGTATACCTATACTCAACCTGGTAGACAGGAGAGATAAAATGTGTCCAAGAGTCATGAAGAATCTGCAGTTTTCAAAATGTGCAAAACTGATATTTCTTATCTCTCAATGGAGTTAGAAAAGCTGGCCAGGCTTCAGAAAATCCCTTTGGATTTTACATCTGAGAGAAAACAAGTAAATGTATCAGCTTTCTTATTTTGCACAAATACTTGTCATTTTGAGTAACTAATCAGTTTGCTTCTCCATTTTAAGAATGTTGCTGTATTGATGAAGCACCAAAAGAAATAATCAGGGAGAAAGGAAAGATAGTTCCTATCTACAAATCCCTCAAGAATGTCAGAAGTGGATTCTACTTGTAATGTTTTAATATGTTTCTAAATGTGAATAAAAAGAGTAGAGTCTGTTGGGAGAAGATTCCTCAGAAAACTTCAAAAGACACCCATGCTTTTCTAAACCCTAACAGGTTTACAGGGGAACAAACCATTGTTAAAACTGTAGAAAAAGTTGTCAGAGTTTTATTATTTTTAATAAAGATGTATTTTATATGTATTTTTGTATGTATGTATATGTATTTTATAATATGTATTTTATAATCCACAGCATATGTGGTATTGAATGACATATTCTTTAAAATAGTAGAAGGATTAAATGCAGAGGTGAGAAGCTTATATGAGTGCTATTTGTGTAGAAAATAGGCATCCTACTTTTTAAATACTAATACTACTTTAAAAATACTAAATAAGCATCCTGCTTTTTAAAATCTTGTTGCATAGCAAATTAATGATGTTTACCCTTCATATTTCATATGAAATGGACATTAAATCCCACGCATGCTTTAGCGATTTGCAGTTCACATGGCAATATTTATAAATAATCACAAGAAAATGCTTGGGGAGGTTCCTTCATTTGACAGAAAGAATCAAAAATTCTGCTCTCAGGTGATAAGTTAGGCAAGAAGTGCATCTGGAAAAAAAAAAAAAAAAAAAGGCTGGAGAGATGGAAGAAATGAGAATAAAAATTTTGGAGAATATATACAGAGAAAAAGTTAAAGAACACATTCTTTTTAGCTGATCAAAGAAAACAGAATTGTCTTGATTACAGAGAGCATGGTATCTCTGGAGAGATGAAATAGTGAATAACAAAGGACTCTTTAAAGTGGTATATGCAAAAAAAAAAAAAAAAAAAAAAAAGTGTCTTGGTGTATAGGGATTGGGTTGGAAAATTTTAGGTTCCATTCTATTGTTAACACTTAAACATTTCCTAAATAAATTTCTTGGTGAATTATGTGAATAATTTGAATATGATGGTGTCCTGGTTTTGTGTGGGATAGAGTTAATTTTCTTGTAGCTGTTATGGTAGTGCTGTGTTTTGGATTTAGGAGGAGAATAACACTGATAATGCCCTGATGTTTTAGTTGTGTCAGAGTAGTGCTTACACTATGTAAAGATCTTTTCAGCTTCTTGTGCTTCCCTGCCAGCAAGGAGGCTGAGGGTGCACAAGAAGTTGAGAAGGGACAGAACCAGGACAACTGACCCAAATTGGTCAAAGGAATATTCCATTCTATGTGATGTCATGTGAGGCAATAAAAGTTGGCTGGGGCGCTGGCATTGCCTGGGGATTGGATGAGCATCGGTCAGCAGCTAGTGAGCAATTGTGCATTGCTTGTTTTGTATATTCTTTTGTCATCAGTGTTATATTTTCCCCTCCCTTTTCTATCCTATTATTTTTCTATCCTATTATTTTTCCCTCAATTCACTGTGGCAGGAGAGTGACCAAATGGCTGTGCGGTGCTTTACTGCCTCCCGGGTTAAACCACAGCAGATGGACAATTTATCAGAATTTTCTTTCCTACTCTACAGAAATTTGTGCTTATTTAGAAGTATTTCTGAGTGTTGTCTTTCATAATCATAACTATTACATCTCAGTGCCTCCCTGTTTTTCAAGGTATTACATTTGCAACAATATCAAAATAAATGTGTCTTTATCATCACAAACAGTTATATATAAATGAGTATTTGATTGGATATTTTCAGTTAGGTATCCGATCACAATTACAGTCAGGGTTAAATTTACTTTGCCAATGTCATCACTTATGTCAATATTATAACCTGGATATATGTTTATAATGCAAATTAAGAAGTTTTTGCAAGACTAGGTAATTTAAACTTAATACCTCATCATAAAGATAGGTAAATCAGATAATCTGAAATAATAATGAAGAAATTTGTCTCATTTTAATCTAGCTGTCTAAAAGTTATTTTTGTTATTGTTAGTTTCTTTCTTTAGTTAGTGTGAACAGGAAATTCCAGAGAACAGTTTTTTTTTTCCCGTGTGTTAATACCCTTGGATGGGATGACAGCCTCTGGAGTAGCCTTTTATACCTTTGCTACCTGTGAAAACTTTGGGTTAGACTGGATACCTGCTTTTATGTAATTAAATATAGGAAAGATGAATGCCATCTACAGCACTTCCTACTTCTTACCTTATATTCAGTGTTGTTTTAATAGTACATGCCCAGGATTTCTATTTCTCTTGGAAATCCATACAGATCCCAGAGCAGAAACTTTGACAGCCGTCCAGTTACTTTTCTCACCAGGAGTAGAGAAGCCTCGATTTCTCTACTCAGTTGTCTCAGGCCACCCATCTTTCGACAAGACCACAAGGTTTGAAATGTTTATGTGAGTTTCCCCAGTTGCAGTAAAATGAATATTACCCAACTCCCTCTTTTTAAATAAGAGATGGCTAAAGATATTATATTTTTTTCCTACCTCTGCTACACTCCTCTTACAGAGGTTGTGGTTGTGGTTGAATTGCTCTCATACTGCCTTTGCTACTATGTTCTTTGCATCCAAGCACTCTGTTAACAGTGCACGCTGTTAACAGTGCATCGACAACAAGCAATGAGGCTTTTTACCCGTGATGTGAGGGGGCCTGGAGTCACACTGACACTGTGACTATGTATTTCTGACAGAAATTTTTTGAGGCATGGCAATGTGAGTGTATTGAATAATAATTTCAATAATTATTTAAAATAATTATTTATAAAATTATTAAAATTATTTAAAATAATTATTGGAAACATTAAAAAATATTAAAAGTATGAAAAGATTTCCCTTTTTATTGAATAAGCAATTACTTCACCTAAAATATCACCAGTGAGACCAGACAGAAAAACATCTTTTGAAAGCACTCTTTTGATTACTTGAAGCAATTTCATAGGGTTATGTTACCTCCTAAACTGGTATTAAAATAGCAACAAAATATTTTGTTTTGTTAATAGAACTGATTTTAATTGGAAGTAGGATTCACCTACACAAACAAATATATATGAAAATTAAGAAAACATATATGAAAATCTCTCCTGGCAAATCCAGATTGTCAGAAAGTGATTTCTTTCACCTTTAGAAAGGATTTAACTTGGCCAGATTATATGCTAACCCTGGTTTTGTACCTTATCTTGTCACTAATTCAGATTATTTTATCACTTACCCTACCTACGCTAATATCTAACTGTGGTGGTTTCACATTGATGGGCAGCCGAGCTCCAACAAACCGCTCTCACTCCCCCTCATCAAAAGAACAGGGGGAGAAAATACGATGAAAAAAGGCTCAAGGGTTGAACTAAGGACAGGGAGATCATTCACCAGTTACCATCACATACAAAACAGACTCAGAATAAGGGAGATTAATGTAATTTATTGCCTATTACTAATAGACTAAAGCAATAAGACCTAAAAATAAACTAGAAATACCTTCTCATCCTCCAACCATCTTCTTCTACCTCCTCCCCCTGAATGGTGCAGGGGAATAGGGGAACTGGGGGCTGCGGTCAGTCCCTGACACTTCATCTCCGCCGCTCCTTCACAGTCACTCTCTGCCCCTGCTCCACGTGGGGTACCTCTCACGGGATACTGTCCTTCCCAAACTGATCCTACAGGGGATTCCCATAGGCAGCAGTTCTTCAAGAACTGCTCCCACATGGGTCTGTACCACAGGCTCCATCCCCCAGGAGCAAACTGCTCCTGCATGGTTCCCCCATGGGGGTCTCCCCCCAGACCCCCTGCTCCTGTGGGGGCTCTCCATGGGCCACAGCCTCCTCCAGGCCACATCCACCTGCTCCACCAGGGGTTCCTCCACGGGCTGCAGCGTGGAGATCTGCTCCATGTGGGAC
Source organism: Oxyura jamaicensis (assembly GCF_011077185.1). Classification (NCBI taxonomy): domain Eukaryota; kingdom Metazoa; phylum Chordata; class Aves; order Anseriformes; family Anatidae; genus Oxyura; species Oxyura jamaicensis. The sequence goes on from NC_048893.1 coordinate 168,727,382, forward strand.
CCATGGGCTGCAGTGGGACAGCCTGCTCTACCAGGGGCCTCTCCACAGCCCACAGGGGAACTGCTGCTCTGGCTCCTGGAGCACCTCCTGCCCTCCTTCTGCACTGATGCTTGAGTCTGCAGTGCTTTTCATCTCACATTTTCTTACTCCTCTCTCCCAGCTGCTGTGGTGCAGCAGATTTTTCCTTTCTTAAATCTGCTCTCAAAGAGGCACAACCAACATCACTCACTGCCTCAGTTCTGGCCAGCAGTGGGTCCCTTTTGGAGCTGGCTGGACCTAGTTCTAACCAGCTGTACCTAATGTGGGGCAGCTGCTGAGCTCTTGTCACAGAGGCTGTCCGTGCAGCCACCATGCTACTAAAATCTTGACACGTAAACCCAGTACACTAATACAAGTCCTAAAGCCCTTGCATGCCCCTTAATTTTGGGGCTTCTTTAATTGATCTGCTTTGCTTTTATTTTATTAATTAAAAATAGAAGTGGTATATTTAAGAGGTTATTAGGAATTTTACTCTATCCATTTAAACTGATATGTTTGCCTGCCTCTCCTCTTCCATATCAACTAGCAGGGAAAAAACAACAAAAATTTTATGTATACTTCTGAATGTATACTTCTCTGCATTCTTTCCTATCATAGAATCATAGAATATCCCGAGTTGGAAGGGACCCATAAGGATCATCAAGTCCAACTCCTGGCACCGCACAGGTCTACCCAAAAGATTAGACCATGTGACTAAGTGCACAGTCCAATCTCTTCTTAAATTCAGACAGGCTCGGTGAAGTGATTACTTCTCTGGGGAACCTGTTCCAGTGCACAACCACCGTCTCGGTGAAGAACCTCCTCCTGATTTCCAGCCTGAACTTCCCCTGCTTAACACCATTCCTGCGGGTCCTATCACTGGTGTTTATGGATGTGGTGGTTTTACTCAGGTGGGCAGCTGAGCTCCACCACAACCGCTCTCTCACTCCCCCTCCTCAAAGACGTGCAGGGAGAAAATATGATGAAAGGGGTTCAAGGGTTGAGATAGGGACGAGGAGATTGCACAGTAATTATGATGGGCAAAACAGACTCAGTGTATGGAGATAGTAAGATTTACTGCCTATTACTAACAAGCTGGAGAAGTGAGAAACAAAGGAAAGAAACTAAAAGCACCTTCCCTCCCACCGCCCCGGGTCCCCCCCCTCCCCTGAGCGGCACAGGGAAAAGGGGGAAAGGGGGTTATGGTCAGTCTATAGCACTTCTTCTCTGCCACTCCTTCTCAGTCACTCTCATTCCTTGTGCTGTGGGGACCCTCCCACAGGATGCAGTCCTTGCTGAACCGATCTGGCGTGGGCTGCCCACAGGCAGCAGCTCTTCAAGAACTGCTCCAGATATGGGTCCGTACCACAGGGTCCATCCCTCGAGAGCAAACTGCTCCAACCTGGATCCCCCACAGGCAGCAGCTCCTGCCAGGTCACCTGCTCCTGCATGGTCTCCTCTCCATGGGCTGCAGGTCCGACCCGGAATCTGCTCCAGCAGGGGTCTTCCACAGGTCACAGTCTCCATCAGTGCAGGTCCACCTGCTCGACCATGGTCTCCTTCACAGGCTGCAGCATGGAACCCTGCTCCACCGTGGTATTCCATGGGCTGCAGGGGGACATCCTGCTTCACCATGGTCCTCACCACAGGCTGCAGGGGACTTCTGCTCCGGCACCTGGAGCACCTCTCCCCCTCCTTCTTCACTGACTTTGGCGCCTGCAAGACTGTTCCTCACTCCTCTCACTCTCCCAGCTGCTGTGTGGTGCAGCGCTTTTTTTTTTTTTTTTTTTTTTTTTTCCCTGTCTTAAATCTGCTCTCACAGAGGTGCCAAACAACATCACTTATTGGCTCAGCTCTGGTCAAAAGTGGGGCCCTTACCAAACATGGGGCAGCTTCTAGATCCTTCTCACAGAAGCCACCCCTATGGCCCCATTACCAAAACCTTGCCATGTAAACCCACTACAATGGAGAATAGGTCACCTGCCTCTCCACTCCCCCTCACGAGGAAGTTGTAGACCACAATGCGGTCTCCCCTCAGCCTCCCCTTCTCTAGGCTGAACAGGCCAAGTGACATCAGCCGCTCCTCATAGGTCTTCTCCTCAAGGTCCTTCACCCTCTTTGTCGCTCTCCTCTGAACACTCTCCAAAAGTTGAACGTCCTTTTTGTACTGTGGTGCCCAGAACTGCACACAGTACTCGAGGTGAGGCTGCACCAGTGCAGAGCAGAGCAGGACAATCACCTCCCTCTACTGACTAGCAATGCCATCATTAATAAATTCCATTATTAATAAATATATTTATGGCAAGAGGAGGGCCAAGGTGAATCCCCATCTTTTACTGGATGCAGGGGGGGAACATGGCTACTGTGAATAAGGAAAAGGCTGATGTTCTTAATGCTTTCTCTGCATCTGTCTTTACTAGCCAGACCACTTATCCTCAGGGTACTCAGCCTCCTCACCTGGTCATCTGGGACAAGGAGCAGAAGAACGCAGTTGGAACGCAGGTGGAAGTAGAGACCTGCCACTCCATCTCGACTGTCACAAGTCCATGGGGCCAGATTGTATCTACCTGAGGGTGCTGAGGGAATTGGTGTATGTGATTTCTGGGCCATTTTCCATCATCTGTCAGAGGCCATGGTCATCTGGAGAGGTTGCGGATGACTGGAGACTTGCTAATGTGATGCCCATCTATAAGAAGGGTCCTAAGGGAACTATAGGCCTGTCAGCTTGACCTCGGTACCAGGTGAGGTGATGGAACAGGTCATCTTCAATGCAATCACTCAGCATATGCGAGACACCCAGGGGATGAAGCTCATTCACCATGGGTTCATGAAAGGCAAGTCCTGCCTGATCAACCTCTTCTCCTTCTATGACTGGGTAACCTGCCTGGTGGATGAGGGCTAGGCTGTTGATGTAGTTTACCTAGACTTCAGCAAGGCCTTTGACACGGTTTCTCACAGTATTCTCCTGGAGAATATATATACAGTTGTTTAATGGCCATTGTGTTAGCACTCACTTTAGGAAATAAACGCAGTTTTTCTTCACAGTTTTTCTGTGTGATGTCCAAGCAAGTCATTCATGTTCTCTTCAGACCACCATCTGTAAAGGGGGATGAACAGGTTTTGTTACCTTACAAGAACAGTGAAAATATTGGTACATCGTCTATACAGGTAGAAGTGTGATGCTTTAGAATGAGATACAGCCTCTCTCAAATTAAGTTAGACAGCACCTGATCCAGAGATGACTTGGGACTGGCCAGCCCAGAATGTTGAAAGAACTAGTACATAACTGCCTGAATCTGTCTATACAGACATGTTTAAAGGGATGTTCTTAGCCCATTGCAAGTATTTCTAAAGTCACATACAGTCAATCAACTTATGTTCTTTGTTCAGTTTATCTGTCAGAGATCTAGAAGACAAAAAAAAAAGATATAATGAGAAGTCACTATCTTACAAAAAATGATACAAACTTAAGTTCCTTTAATTATAGGTATAGCAGCTGTAAGAAGATATGGTAAAACTGTCTAACTTTTACGTTATGATTGTCTCCAGCTGAGAATAACCACCCGTTCCACCAGATCTAAAACACGCACCATGGTTCTGTCTGTCCTCTACTCTTTTTTTTTTTTTTTTTTTTTTTTTTTCTCCAGAAATGCACCACAGCTCCACAGCTGAAAAGAAATGCTTTCCAGAATTGCTGTCTCTACCTCAAGAACTTGTGATTTTAAAGGAAAGGATTCTGTTCTTCCAGGATATCAATGGACTGCTTTCTAGAACATAAAAGCAACGTAGAATAAAAATAACTATATTAAATTATATTTCAACATGACCCTTCATTAAGGGCCGATTTCACATGATCTTTGCAAAGCAGAACTGGGAATATGTTATAAGTCTACTGTTACACAATATTAGTTCTTTGTTTTGTTTTTTGGTGTTTGTATGTAATTTCAGAGAAGCGTAATACATTTATATATTATTTCAGGATCATAAAAAGGAGGGAGAAACATTTTAACAATAATCCAGAACCCTGTGCGGCTGCCTTAGGCTTACTAGGTCAGCAATCCCCTAAAAAAAAAATAAAAAAAAAAATCACACAATAAGAGTAAAAGATAAGTCAGAGGAGAATTGAAATTAAAACAAAACAAAAAACAAGAAACAGTCATAATGGACAAATAGGATTGGCACAAGAGCACACTAGAATACCTCAGGATGAAGTCAACCCTTAAAACAGCAGGAAACAAATTACACCATCTGTTCAAAAAAAAAAAAAAAGAAAAAGAAAAAAAAAAGAAAAAGAAAGAAAAAAAGAAAAGAGCCTTATCAAAGTACCTTTAGGGCTGCACATAAGCAGTGTCTCAATTGCCTTTTTCAGCATGTCTATTACTGCCCAAAAAATGCTTCAGAAGAACAACCCACTGAGACCTATAATCTCTAGTCAAAAGTAATTACTATAAATGCATCTGAAAACATAGCTGTTTGTCTCACCACATATTTTCTATGGTATCTCAGAGTTATAACTCTGATGTCAGAACCTACTAAACTTTAGAAGAGCAACTTCAAATAAATTTAAGGTATCTGAGTTTGATAGGACTTTTGTCAGGGTTTTTGCAAGAATGAATTTCTTCCAAGGTTCAAACCAACACTTAAGATTCTTTATATACCAATATCTAATCTATGTAGATGTATAGATGAAAATTAGACTTAAATTTGGGTAATAATCTATTTAAATAAAAATGTAGAGAGAAGAAACAAATAGGGAAGAACGTCTTTTCACCAGAACCCACAAGAAAATATCTGAAAAAGAGCTAGGTAGAAAAATCATTCCAGATCTTTTTTGTTGTTTTGAAAGCTTAAAAAGAGTATAGATAAAGGAGTTATCTACTTAGGAATATCTACTTAGAAATACAACTACCTTATCTGTGGCCTGAGTCACAACGACATGAAATTCCTTAAACTATTTGGCAGGTTTCATATGGGGGCAGAAATAGGGAAACACACACTGAAGTGATCAATGTAGTTATACTAAGATATTGAAATCACAGCACCCTCCCTCTACATGGATAGCTGGTCTCATCCTTTGAGTTCTATACAGTCCTATAATACTGTACTGTTATTACTAGCCTTGAACTTTATATTGAGCTTACACAGCCTCAGAAATAAAGCTTGTCAAGCCTGCTGTGTCTGAACTTATCTTGATGTTCCTATAGCTGTGATTTACTTAATTTAACTGACCACGTGGTGATGGTTACTTTGCTTGAATTGTGTTTATCTTTTTATAGTACAAACATAATTTTATATAGATAGTAGTAACAAGTAGTTATTATATGTAGAACAAGATATTTATGATTTATAATGATGCAGTCTGCATCGTTACACAGGCCTTGAGAAGTGGGGACACAGGTTGCAGAGCAGAGGATTGTAGGCATGCCATGCTGAGGGTTGCGGCACAGTGCTGGTGCAGTAGACCCCACAGCTATGAACAACTCACCTGTGATCAGTTGTGGTAATGCTGACCAAAGCTGTACAAAACAAACAGAACCATGGTGTTTAACATACCTAGGAGGCTCCGCATATAGTACTTCTGAAAGTAATATGGTGCCACAGACAAATGAAGAAAGAACAAAGGCTTAAAAGTATGTTAGAAAATATATAGAAATGTGAGAATTAAAATATTTAAACAGATTAAAATGTGTATGCTACAGTGAAGAAGAACCCATTAACATGAACACTCCACATTCCTCCCGGCAAAGTTCTTCAAGTGCTTGTTACTCCCACTATGAACAGAATGAAGCCACCAATCGTAAGACCAAAAAGAATGGGGAGGCATCCATATCAATAACCTGTGAGTACTGCATACCACAACCACCAAAAATGGGGAGGCATCCTTATCAATAACCTGTGAGTACTGCATACCACAACCACCAAAAATATCTAATCACTTCTTTCTATATGAATTAGGTAGTTATAGCTCTGAAATCATACATAGTATTATTTCACACTGTGCATAACATAGATTTCTTGAAAAAAAGTGAGCCGGAGACACACATCCATTTTTCTAAATAAAAATTTCTAAATTTAATTTTTAATTAAAATGACTTCTGATATCTATGGGAAAAAAAATTAATTAATTAATTAATTAATTTTCATATTGATTTAAAACAATTTTAAAGAATTTTTAGAGCGGTGCTAACCATGAATTTTAAAATAATTATTGCAGAAGTAAACTAATAGTTTCAATTTAGGTCATATGTCTTTTCAGGAAAGTAGTATTAGTGCAAATGTATCACTGACAAAAAATAAGATGCTAGTATAAGAATTTCAGTTTCAGTAGTTCCTTTAAGATTTTCTTCTGTTTCTTTCTACACCAGATGAAATTTCACTGTTTGAAAAATGTAAATAATGATTTTAATTGTCTCCAGAAATAAATATATATTAGGAAATATGCATGAAGTCTAGCATTAAGATTTATATCAAATTTATTCCTTATTAAACTCCTCCCATGTATCAAGTATTTTTTCTCTCAAAAAAATAAAAAATTCAAGGCAGCTACTTAACCTCTTATTGTAAAGATGTACTGGAACTATAGCAACATTCCTCCTTGAATCTTTTTGGTTTTCCAATAAAAAGTATCACAAATCCCTTTCTCCTTCTACTATTTTACAATAGCTACATGCAATTTCACATAGCTTTTGGCTGTCATTTGTTTATTGAGACTATTTAAATTGAGCTACAACACCTGTTTTTCAGTCGGGTCCTGCTTATATCCAATTTTCCAGTTGAGTTGATTGAAGCCCTAACAAGATCAAATTCATTCTGTGGTCATCTGTGGTAAAGCAATACTCCTTTCAAGCTTTTCACCTTTTCTACCTACCACAAAAGGAGAGTCCAGTATGCTTTTGGCTACTTCTCAAAAAAAAAAAAAAAAAAAAAAAAAAAAAAAAAAGTCCTCCTCAAAGTATGTTCTGTTGATGAAAACATATAAATCTCATAAAAATTTATAGGCTTACATAGAAAACCATCTCTAAGATATTGCTAGGCTCTTGCACATAAACAGACTGCTGGCAGCTAATCTCTCTGATTATGAAAAAATGAAATTATAGTACAAATTACTGATGGGCTCATAGGCTTGAATTCCCCACTTCAAAAAGTGGATTCTTGCTTTTATGTTCTGTGACAAATGACCTACCTAGCTGTTCAGCCATGCAGTGGAACAAGCTCAGAAGCTGATTGGACTATTGGTACTGGTGAACTTGATTGTAAAAAAAACTCATTCACCCTGACTGCTACCAGATTGTCTCAATATAATTAATGCTATGTGCTCTCTGTCAACTTTATGCTTCGCTTTCATTCATCACAGCCTTAGAATATGAGAGAAAGAAAAATTGGATCAGACTTTGGTGGGGAGCCTTCCAAATTTTCACAAAATGAACACATAATGGTTAAAAGACAAAATTAAAACTATCATCAGTGAAATACAGTGAAATGGAGGGTGTCCTTCCTCAGCCTTATAAACTCATACATATTTTAAACTGTATGCAATTTTATCTAGAAAATTTTACCTAGAAAAATATTCATTGGAATTGAAGAATATTACATAAAGACCAGATTTTCAAAGTCTCTTGTGTCTTTTTGATGTCCACTAAGTATTAAATAAGGACTCAGATTCCATTCAATATATAGAAGAAATGAGCAGGTACTCAGAGGCGCCTAAGCACCACATCTGCTAATAATAATGGAGTAGTATTGGTGGTTTGCTTTTTCATTGCGTTATCTTTTTTTTTTTTCTTTCAGAGTGGAATTTACTTCCCTCTTCCTGTTCCGTATTACCCTTCTTATTCATATAAAAAATGAAAATAAACTTCCAGTTTCCAAAGAACTTGAGGTTGGTATACATTCACTAAGTATTTTCTGCCACTTAAATAACAATTGCAGTTGATCAAGGAGGATTTTTTAGATGGCCTCAAAGGACAAATACAGAAAATAATGTCAATAACTTATTGAAAATTAAAGACTTGACAGATAGGCTACAGTAGATATAAATTTACTTGTGTGATGTGTATTCTTTTTATTTATGATCTTCTTCAAGAGCAAGGAACTGGGGATGGAAAGAAGATTCCCAGGAAGACAGTAATTCTTTTTAAAGGTTGTATAAAAATCTATATGCAAGAAGTGTGAAAGCTGCATATACATAGGCTAAAACTACTTTTTTATTTTTTTAATGTTTTTTTTTTTTTTTTCAGTTTGGATAGTGCCCAATAATAACATGTTTTATGTTTTGATTAAAAAGATGCACTGCTTCGGCCCACAAAGATTATACCAGTCATAGTGTAAATCTGCTTTCTGATTGGCACAAAGGAAGTTCATGCTCCCACTGTTGAATTTCAGAAGCTGAGAAAAGATATTCTCTATTCTCTGATCTTTCAAAATGCAAGCTTTCAGCAGTCTGTTCAGCCATGAGAAATACCAAAGCTTTAAAAAAAAATTTTCCACAAAAAAAAAAAAAAAAAAAAAAAAGTCAAGCAAAGCAACTACACATGGGCCATTCCAACCCATATAGTTATTTTTTAATAGCTATTCTAGCCCTTCAATATAGTTATTTTTAAAGCTTAAGGGCCATGATCCTCTGAAAATGAAGTTCAAATAATGACTCAATTCTCACAATATATTATTTCTCCAAAATACATCTTTGGCTTGACTCATTTTGTAACTCTTTCTTTGAGTCAGTTGGACTTCTTGAAGGATGGGTGGAAACATTTTAAGATGGTATCTGGTAACGATCAGTCCAAGGAATTTTAGACAACATTAAACTTATTTTGTTTCTATTATTTAACACTGGTTATAAACTTGATTCCTAAATGAAAAAATACTAGATTATTTCCCCCTGAGGGAATAGCAGTGTCATAAACAAACTACTAGAAGCAGAATTGTTGGCTCTGTACAGCAGACTTTAATTTTCTCCATCACTTTAACGAAATTAATAGCATTTGCATGTGCATCTACAGCACTGTTTGTGAAGAGCGAGGTCAGACGTTTGTCTCCTTCACTTATTTAACTGCTTCATGGCATGTCTTTGGCTAGCAAATTGTAGGAAGATTGTGTGATGGTGTGCTCCACCCACACCTTCTGAAACTTTATTTCCATTAACCCTTCTCAGGAGATAACCACCAGTGGCAGTCATGATGGCTGCATCCAGCTTAAGCAGATAACCATCAGTGGCAGTTGTGGTGGATGCCATCCGGTCGTGATGGCTGCATATGACTGTTAGTCAACCATCTTACCCCATAAATAGTGAGCAACCCAAGAGTCCGTTGAGCTCTCCTATATGATAGTGGTCTGAACAACAGGACGTCCCTCCCCTTGGGCAGGGACTCCTCTCAAGGTTACACCTGCTGTAGAGATCCTTTATGCCTTGATGCCAAGAAATTCCTTGTTGCTACAGATCCTTGGTAAGTGATTAATAGCTGGATAAACTTTGTAAACTTCACTAAGATTATATTTTAGATTGATTGTACACATGTAATCTTTAGACATAAACCATTGACAAAATCTTGGACTAGAATTGGATCCATCTGCACCTAGGCTCCCTATCTTTTTGGTTCAAGGAATTTAGAAAGCAAGAGGGTCCGTTCCAAACCTTGTGAGTCAACAGGACTGTCTCTTCAACCTTTAGACATAAACTGTTGACCAAGTCTGGGACTAAGTTTGGATCCAGCTGCACTTAGCCTTCTCTGAGAAGGAGTTTAGAATGCAAGGGGGTCCACTCTGAACCTTGTGACTCAAGGATACAGTCTCCTGGATGAGTGTATTTAATCCTATATTCTATCCCATAAATGACTGAGTATAACTTGTCACCGAATCTTGTTAAGGTGCTATTTACAATGAGCCTTTGTTAAATCACTATATCAATAAAAACTGCTGCTTCTCTGTTGTGAGTGAAGTGCATTGCTCCCATTTGCAATACATTGTCCCATGTATTATTTGTAAGTAGAATGGATTCATGTCATAACACACGCACACACACAAAAAAAAAACAAGAACAACAAAATAAGAACAACAAAATAAATAAATATATTTTTTTTAAAAAAAAAAAAAAAAGAATAAAATGTAGAAGAACTAAAGGACAAGTTCAAAGGCACAGGAAGTGGGAAATGTGTTACACAGCCAGAAGTTGAATCATGATCTTTTAGTACAGTGCAATAATCACAACACCATACAATCGTATTTCTTCAGAGACTGTCAGAAAAGTAGATTCTAAAAAAAGAAAATCCTGTTATGTAGAGGGATATTTCTTTGCATATATACATTTGTTTTGTTTTGTTGTTGTTGTTTCTTTCTTTCTTTCACATGTGATTTCTTATCTATTCAGGTATTAATTCAAATTTATTTTAGCCCAGAAATTAAATGACTTGATAGTTTTAGTAAACTCGGAGAAGCTGAAAACTTAACAGATTCCATTCTTAAGGGAAAATTCAGATCATTTCATGACCAAGCTTCATATTGCATCAAACTATGAAAATGAATTGCATAGGATTCAAAAGCATGCTGTAGTCAATGACCTGAAATCCATAGATGATCATCTCTCATACTAAGTCGGGTTTTTCTGTTTGTTTGTTTTCAGCTGAAATTGGTATCTTGGCAAGTACCAAGATCTGTATCCAGTCTTTTGTCAAATGCTAAGGTCAACATTTTTTTTTTTGAAAAATAAAAAAATAATAATAAAAAAAAAGATAACCACAACTGCTGATCGTATGTAGTAGACTAAATTGCACAGCTTGCTTTCTTATTCCTCTCGAAAAATGCCAACCCAAATCACCAATTCATAATTAAACTCAGGCATATTCTATACAGTTCCAGTTTGTTATGTGAATATTTCGCATAGTTGCCATAAATATTAGTCACAATTTACTGACCTTAAACAGAAGCATAGAGCTCTCAATGCCTACCAAGTAAGTCTGTTAACAGAGTCCAGGTATTCTGGTATTTCCTCTTTGTTCTGAAATAAGAAAATATAAACTATATATATCCCATTAAGTAGTATTATTATTTTTAAACAATATTAATTTATAGTATCAGATTATTTTACAAGTTGCCATCTTCAGTACAAATTTCTGCTTCTCATTAATTCCAAACAATAGGATAGGCAGAAATTACAAGGCTAGATGTTACCACAAAAAGAATTCACTGGGGGCATCATATGCAAGATCTAATGTCAATGGCAAGTTGAATGGTAACAGTTGGTTTCAATAGTGAAGGTATATTAAAGTAAATTGAAATGTTTTTTTTAGCCTTTATATCAGCCTTTCTTCATAGGGAAGATACTCCAGGCCCCATATTATCATTGTGGCTCTCCGCCGCACTCTTTCCAGGAGATCCACGTCTTTTTTGTACCACAGAGCCCAGAACTGGACACAGTACTCCAAGTGAGGCCTGACCAGGGCAGAGTAGAGGGGGAGGATCACCTCCCTTGACTTGCTGGCCACACTCCTTTTAATGCACGCCAGGATCTCATTAGCCCTCCTGGCCACCAGGGCACACTACTGACTCATGGTCAACCTGTCGTCCACCAGGACCCCCAGGTCCTTCTCCTCAGAGCTCTTCTCCAGCAGGTCGTCCCCCAGCCTGTACTGATACTTCTGGTTGTTCCTTCCCAGGTGCAGGACTCTACACTTGCTCTTATTAAACCACATCTGGTTTCTTCCTGCCCATCTCTCCAGCCAGTCCAGGTCTCAATGAACGGCAGCACAGACTTCTGGCGTGTCAGCCACTCCTCTCAGATTTGTGTTGTCAGCTTACTTGCTGAGGGCAGACATTATTCCCTCATCAAGGTCATCGATGAAGATGTTGAAGAAGACCGGACCCAACACTGACCCCTGGGGAATACCACTAGTCACAGGTCTCCAGCCAGACTCTGCACTGCCGATCAGCACTCTCTGAGCTCGGCCAGTCAGCCCGTTCTCAACCCACCTTACTGTCCACTCATCTATCCCACACTTTCTCAGCTTTGCTAGCAGGATGTCATGGGAGTATCAAAACCTTGCTAAAGTCAAGGTAGATATCTACTGCTCTCCCCTCATCTACCCAGCAGGTGATGCCATCATAGAAGGCAACGAGGTTGGTCGAGCACGACTTCCCCTTGGTGAATCCATGCTGACTACTCCTCATAACCTTCTTCTCTTCCAATTGCTTGGAGATGGCATCCAGAACAAGCTGCTCCAACACCTTTCCAGGGACAGAGGTGAGACTGACTGGCCTGTAGTTTCCCGGATCCTCCTTCTTGCCCTTCTTGAGGACCGGAGTGACAGTGGCTATCCTCCAGTCTTCAGGTACCTCTCCTGTTCTCAAGGACCTTTCAAAGATGATAGACAGCAGCTCAGCGGTCACCTCTGCCAGCTCCCTTAGCACATGCGGATGCATTCCACCAGGACCCATGGATTTGTGTGCGTTGAGCCCACTCAGACGCTCTTGAACCACTCTCTCATCAACCAGGGGGCAGCTCTCCATTTCCCAGACCCTTTGTCCTCTCGCCGGGGGCGAGGAGTCCTGAGGAGGGGAGTCCTTGAAGCAAAGACTGAAGCAAAGAAAGCATTCAGTATCTCCGCCTTCTCAGCGTCTCCCATGACCAGGACACCCCCCTCGTTCAGCAAGGGACCGACATTATCCCTAGTCTTCCTCTTGCTGTTTACATACTTGAAAAAACCCTTCTTATTATCCTTTAACTCTTTAGCAAGCCTCATCTCTAGGTGGGCTTTAGCCTTCCTCGTTGTGTCCTTGCAGGCCCTGACAACACCTCTATACTCCTCCCAAGAGGACAGGCCCTTTTTCTACATTTCATAGACCTTCTTCTTCCTTTTGATCCCATTGATGAGCTCCTTGCTCATCCACACAGGTTTCCTGTCCCCCTTCCCCAATTTCCTACTCTTTGGGATGCACCAATCCTGAGCATGGAAGAAGTTCTGCTTAAATGTAGCCCAGCTCTCACAAGCACCCTTGCCTTCAAGCAACCTAGCCCATGAGATACTTCCCAGCAGGTCCTGGAAGAGGGGTCAAAGTTGGTTCTTCAAAAGTCCAGGGTAGCAATCCTGCTTTTAGCCTTACTTTCTCTGCCTAGTTCCATCTGGAACTCCACCATCTCATGGTCGCTGCATCCCAAGCTGCCCCCAATCTTCACATCCCAGACAAGGCCATCCCTGTTGGTAAGAACAAGGTCCAGGAGCACCCCATGCCTCGTCGGCTCTTCTACCACCTGCGTCAGAAAATTGTCCTCAGCACATTGTAGGAACCGTTTGGACTGCGCGTGCCTGGCCGAGTTGCTTACCCAGCAGATGTGTGGGTAATTGAAGTCCCCCATGAAGACCAGCGCTCGTGATCATGAGGCTACTAGCAGCTGCTTGTAGAAGGCCTCATTGACCTCCTCCTCCTGATCTGGCGACCTGTAGTACACCCCCACAACAGTGTCCCCCATACCAGCCCACCCCTTAATTCTCACCCACAAGCTCTCCAGTTGTCCTTCACCCTCCCCCAGGTGGAGATGGGTACACTCTAATTGCTCCCTCACATAAAGGGCAACCCCAGCCCCTCACTTCCCCAGCCTGTCTTTCCTAAAAAGGACACAGCCCTCTATGACAGCATTCCAGTCATGCAAGCTGCCCCAAGTCTCCATGATCACAACGAGATCGTGGCCCTGTGACCAAACACAGATCTCAAACTCATCCTGTTTATTTCCCATGCTCCGTGCATTGTTGTACAGGCACTTTAGGGAAGCAGCAGGCGCAGTTACCCCTGGAGGGATGCAAGAAGATTTCGGATGGGGTATCGGGAACGTTACCTTCTGTGAGGAGCCCTCAGGCAATCCTATGGGAGAGCTCAGAGGTTTTTTCCTGTCTTCAACAGTGACAGTAGTGATCACTTCCCCCAGCCCTTCTCTGTCACTTTTAGCTACCCTCCCTTCCCCCATCAAACCTAGTTTAAAGCCCTGGTAATCAGCCCAGAGAGCTTGCTCCCCAACACAGTTGCGCCCCACTTGCTCAGTTGGTGTATGTCAGCAGCCCACATACCCAGCTTCTCAAAAGACTGCCCAAGATCAAAATACCCAAATCCCTGGTCCAGACACCACACCCTCAGCTATTCATTCACCTGTCCCGTTCTGCTCCTTCTTTCTGGATCCTAGTCACCCAGTGGGAGGACAGAGGAGAACACTACCTGCACTCCTGGTCCCTTCAACAACCTTCCCAGGGATGCAAAGTCCTTTTTAATATTCTGCATTTTTCTAGTTGCAGCTTCCCAGGATCCAACCTGAATGACAAGAGGATAGTAGTCCTCTGGTTTAACAAGCTGTGGCAGAGCCTTCCTAATGTCTCTGACACGTGCCCCAGGAAGACAACACACCTCTCTGGGAAGGTTATCCAGGCGACATGGGAGCCTCAGTGCCTCTCAGCAAGGAGTCTCCGATCACCAGGACTCTCTGCTCTTTTTTTGTGGCACTGGTTGTGATGCAGTGCTCCGTCCAGCCCTGATCGTTATGTTTTGTACTTCCCCCAGTCTTGACACACTTCTTGGGGTTGCTTCCCGGGTTCGGACTACTGTCCAGACCCTCAGCCTCCTTAACCTCCATGAGAGCCTCAAATCTATTTCCCAGGGACACCATGGGTGTTGGTGGCACCATGGGTGTCGGGGGCAGACGTCTCTTTCTGCTCCGAGCTGAGCTGAGGGCCCAGCCCCTTTTCTCTTGTGGACAATCTAGCCCTCTGTCCTGCATGTGATCAGCGGGGTCAGCTTCTACCCCTTGCCGGGACTTAGGAGAGGCCTGCTGAGCATCAGAAGGGGCAAGCTGACACCTCCTATCTGTAACCCTCAGAGACTCCCAGGAGTCCCTCAGGCTGATGATTTCTCGCTGCAGCTCAGCCACCTGCTCGAGGAGTTGCCTAAGCAGGGCACACCTGCACCCATGACAGCCCTCTCTTCCCTCAGGACCCAGGTGGGCCTCCAGATTCCAGACCTCCCTGCTGTCACCTGTCTGGACTGCCACTTCCCCCCTCATGTGGGCACCTGGGTGCCCACGTGAGCCCAGAGAGGCAGCATCTCCTCTGTTTGGGTTGCCGCCTCGGACCGACCGCTGCGACAGGTGCACACCATGGTGAGTTCTAGGTTCTCCTCCCTGCCCCGCCTGAACTGCCCCACTTGAACTGCCTGCGCTGTCAAGCTGCTGCCTTCATCGCGTCCTGTTTGCGGCGCTCCCTAGGGACTACTGTTATAGCGCCGGGGGTGGGTGGGCTGCTGTCACCCCTGGCTCCTCCCTCAGCACTTTGGCTTCGTTCGCCTCCCTGCCTGGACGGAGCCCTCCCTGCAGCCGATCCCTGCGAGGTACTCATTAAAAATGAATTAATGGTGAAGAAATGACTACAAATGCAAAAAAAAAGTGTGATCAATGACACTACTTCCTTCAGGAATTAATTACCTGGGGAAGAATGCAAATGTAACTCAGACACTTATTTAGATAAGGAATGATGTTAAGCAAGCAAATTTGGGGGCTGGATGGGAGTGTGCATGTGGGGAGGGAGTCTGGAGGCAACTGTAACTGTTAGCAGTATGACCGTTTAAGTTATTTACCAGCTTTTCACCATAGTGACAAGACTCACTCTTTGGTTTCTCCTGGATTCATGGTGGCTTCTCAATCTGGAGATAGGATTCAGAAAAAAAACATTATTTCTACCTGTCAAAAAATCTGACAGCCCTTCCAAGGAGATACAAGAGTTGCTGTTTTGGTGTATGATTTGTCTCTTTTTCTTCTTGCAAACTATTTTATCCAACACTAGAAGTCATTTCTGAAAAGTTATTCTGTCATTTACTGCTAGTCCTATTGTCTGCCATGTGCAGCAAGAAAGTTCATGTGCTTGGCAATACATACTGTTTCATTCACTTTAACACCTATCTTCAGAAGAATGCTAAAATTCTCCTGAACAGAATATATGCAGAACATAGCTGGTCAGATTCTGTATGGAAAAAAGCTACATTATATGGACATCTTTAATAAGTGAGCCTGGTCCATCTGCATAAAAATAAACAAAAGAATAAAAATAAAAATAATAAATAAAATAAAATAAAATAAAACCAGACGGATGGCTTCTTCTGAACATTTGACTGACCTTCAAGAACTTCTCTGTGCTTATTCTCTCAAGGAAATGTTTGTCCATGGTTACTTATGGGATTTCAGGTGGCAGTGCAAAAGGATGAAGATCTGTTCACAGCACATGGAATCTCCTGTGCTCTCTGATTCCATGGAAGTCTTAAGAATGTATATGTAAGCTCTGTAAGAATTACTTTTAGTTGGAAAACTGTATTAGTCATTTTTATAAAAGCTTATATAATAGTTCTTAATTTTTCCTTTTTTTTTTTTTTCCTTTTTTTTTTTTTTTTTTCTTCCAGAACTCTACCTGAAGATCCTTATCTAACACACGCAGTAGGTAACACTGAGATAAATACACTTTTTACCTGAATAAGGAACATCAAGTTTGGAGGTGTCATTCATAAGTCATGGAACAGCTTCTTTGTAAGGAGCTGTGAATCGTACAACAGATTTGCTGAACAGAACACATTGTTGTGGATGGAAAGCTGATTATTCCTGATTATAAATCAGATAATATTCAGCGAAGATAATTTCAGATTTTACAGATCAAAAAGTCATTAGGGGTTAAAGATAGGGTTTTAAAAATGATAAATGAAGTATCCAAGCCAAGCAGTGACTGGATAGTAGCAGTTCCTACTCATATGATGTGACTGACTAAATCTAAGAGTAAGTATAAGCAGTCCACAAAAAAAAAAAAAAAAGAAAAAAAAGCAACAACAAAAAAAAACCTGACTGTAAATACATGCTTAAAATACTATAGACACTAGCTCAAACTACTATAGGCTACAGATCGTGCAGAGTTGATCTATCTGTATCTCATGCCATATGCCAGTTTCTTTATTTAGTGTGTGCTAGGGAACAGATCTTTAGAGTTTAAGTCCTCAGCACACTTTTATCAGCTTATGGTGTGACCATTACACAGTACATACAACAACAAGAAACAATTTAACACTAGCTGTACTTTCTTTATAATGATAGCCAAGGCAACAAAATGTGGTTATCCTAGATTGCACAAATGTGAACCTAGATTGGTAAATGTATGTTAATAAAGACGTACATCATGATTTTTTTCTCCCCACATCAATGTATATCTTCAAACTTATGCATGTAACTTTATGATAAAATATCAGTAAACATAAACTACAGGCTTTATGCACAGTTTGCTATAAATCATTTAGTCAGGTCATTGTAATGCTCATCTAACTTTAACTTTGGACACTTTACTGAGTTCACATTGTGGCCCTCTCTTTTAAGTGTCTGCATCTGAGCTAGTTATCCTACATGTTCTTCATAGTTAAGAGTTGAAATAAGATAAGATAAAACATATCCTCAAAATGACTTTGTTTCTCAATTGACTACAAAGGGAGTTTAGGATGACTAGCTCAGATACGGTTGTCTACATTCAATCAGATTAATCTTTTTCTAGGTACCTAAATTAGCAGCCCCATTTTTGCTGGCCACCTGTAAAGAGAGCTATGGCTAGACCTTAGTGCCATACAGGACAAATAAGAACCAAAGCTTGACCAGGGTGTTCTGAACTATTTCTTAATCCACTCATTTTGTAGAAAGCCTTACAGGGTCTTTATCTCAGGCATCACAAATTAGATAGCGAAGGCAGACAGTGTGACTGTCCACCCTCCCAGCGAATTAGGGGGAAACAGCTAATTTAATCTGGCATTGATTTAGAGCAACTTTTATGAGTATATAAAGCCCACAGAAATGTAAACTCTTATATATAAACATGGAAACATAGAAATATTGGCTGTAAGGAACCTCTGTAATTCATCCTCCTACTTGAAGCAGGACTATTACCAACACTAGATCTAGCCCTGATCTGCTTATTAAAGTCCTAAAAACCTCCAGAGGTGGAGATTCCTCAGCGTCTGTGGGAAAAGAGTTATTGCACTGGACTGCATTTGTAATCAGTATGTCAGTTCTTCAAGTTCTAAAATTGATTTGCATTGTTTGAAAACAAGATGTCCAGGATGTAAATTGCTCATATCAATAGGGAAAAATTCATTAATTCAGTCAAAACAATAAAACAGCAACAAGTACTTTGAATTTTTATAATACCTTTGCTTTAATGAACGAAGATAATTGCAACTATGTAGATTAGGAATATGTTTATTTATACCATATATATTTTTATAAACCATTGAAACATCCTTAAAATTCTAATGCTAGTGCAAGATACTGTTCCACATAATTTTATTCAATTTCCAAGTATTCTACCTTTCTACTGTTGTTCTTAAGGAATTAATTCCTCAGTTCAATGTTTCAACAATAAAGTCTTTGTGACTTTCAAATTTTTTTATTTTTATTTTTTTTACTTCATGCTGCTGAGCCCCTGTAGTTCATATTTATTTTATTTATTGTTTCTTTTCTACAGTCTTTTAGTGATTTTGGATTATGTAAGTGCTCAAATGTCACAATGATAAGCCTAGTATGAAACTTCAATAGACAAGATTTTTCATAAAAATAACTGGGTGCACAGTTTTTCACACAATTTTACAAAAATGGGCAATTTATTTATTTATTTATCAAGCTAAAGACCATTTAGAGTTTGGAAGTACCCGTAAGCAAATGGTTAAATGCTTGGGCAATTTGACTCTAATTTCTTAAACAATCCAAACTGCATTGAATTCAGATAAATATAAACCTCTCCTAAGCATGCCATTCTAGGAAGTAATATATAGAAGAGTTTTATAGGCATGTGGGCTAAGGATATATCATAAGTCAGAGGCAGCAGCTGTTCCCTTAGCTAGCCAAGCCATTTCAGTAACGTTTGCTCATCAGTTCATTTTTTCTTAGCATGATCCAAGCACAGTGACAGAAAACAATGAGTGTCTCAGTTGACAGAAGGCTTGGATTTAGATCTAACCACACTATTCTGCCAAAATTAAATGTTTATACCAAGTTCTGATTTTGGCTTTTCTTCTCAAGAGCTGTTCAGGGATTCCAGTTAACAAGGTCAACCAAGTCCCTACATGGGTCTTATCCAGCTTAAGACAACTATAGATTGTTAAGTACCATTAACTTTTCAAGGACTACCAATGAGTTCTGGAGATTTCTTTGACTTAGTAGCTGCAAAACTAACTGCTAATTCTTATTAAAAGGTCATTGTTATAGAGACTGGCCTAGTGGAAATGACACATTTTTTCTTAACACCTTTTGTGTCCATTTTGGTTAATGAACCAAAAAAACTCTTTCAGCTGTAATGGCCCAGTCACCATCTGACTGCAGTCAACAATAAATGGAATCATTTAATTGCAGTAAGATATTCACTGAGGAAAGCTGCAGTGACTAAATCGTTCTTCCACAAAGGGAAAAGAAAGAGCAAATTAAGGAAAACCTTGATTTTGTAAGGTGACTGGAAATTCTCAATATAGCAGACATAGCTCCCATCTCTCATCACAAATTACCAGTAAGTCTGTTGAGAACAATAACAACATCAGAAAGAATGGAAAAGAAAGAGATGATAAGGCAAGAGAGATATTTTTTGAAACAGAATATTAGAGTCAAACCCCAGGCAGAACATACGCTCAGTTGTGTGAAAGGGCAGTAAGGTCTTCCAGGAAGCTGACTAGTAGAATTCAGCTCCTTTCCATGTCCTGCTAAGATTTAAAAGCAACCTGCATAAAAAGAACAAATTAAATGATTGTAGTTATATTTTTCTTCTTAACAGCACTCTTGTGAAAACTGTTTATTTGAAGTTTACAATCTGCTTTTAAGATTACAATGCAGCAGATAAGATATATTAATTATTATTTAAGACAATAATCACTGGCATTAGACATCATTAGTAGAATGCTGAACGCTTTCACTCTGAATTCTTAGTTTCGTGAGATGCAGCTTTCCAAAATGTTTACACTTTGGGCAGATGCTACATGAAGCCCAACTTTGAGCAAAGACAGTTTCTCTACTTTATTTTATTTATTTATTTATTTTTGTCTTCAGGCTTCATAAATTTTGAGATCAAGAAATATCTGTGTACATCTGGCCTGGTGTTCAGTATAATACATGACATAACATTTCCAACTGTAGTTTCTGCATTCAGTAGAGAATAAGTCACAAATGAGCTGCATCTTCTCTTTAGAAAAGATACTCCATCTTGATTTTTCTTTTTCATATTTTTTCTCTTTTAGCAGAAAATAATACTCACCCTTAACTTTTAATAAGAGCTAAGCAACAAAATATACTTTTTCTCTTTAAATCTGTGTGGATATACTTCATCATAATTTATCAACTTTGCAGCAAAATAATCCAAAAACAGGGACCGAAGTTTTTTCAGCATTAGATGTTTCATTAAATCCTTTATGAAATGCTAGGAAATTTATTTTGATTTCACAGGAGTATTCCTTTTTAGAATGCATACAATACTCTCAGTATATATTTCCCCCAAGTACATAAAATAAACTAGTGCTTCTACTAGGAACTTATTTGCACAGTAATGTGTACACAGTTCTACAGATCATAAAGAATTCAAGGGAAAGCTATTTGCCACCAGTTTTGGAAATATAAAATTTAAGTTATCTTTCTGTGTAGGTATCAAAATTCAGAGATGATTCTCATCCCAGTTACTAAAAAGAAAGTAGCAAGATCCATATGAAGATGCTTTTTGAATGGTTTCTCCCCCTAGTACATTTATGCAGAGTTAGAAGCCTTGCTAGACACCCAGCTTACTAGGCCTTAATATGGTTTATATGCCTGTTTTAAAGGCATGTTGATAGGAACTACCCTGTGACTGACACTGATTATCATGCCTATTTCTTGCTTGTAAACAGACCCTAGATATTATATCACCAACTTGTACACCTTAGAGAATGTTCACCTCTACTGAATAAAAGAAGGAAGAGTTATAAGAAATCATGTAATGAAAAACACATAATCAATTGTGACTTAAGTCACTGCAGATTAAGGATGTTATATAGCATAATAGTGTACATAAGCCAGCAACTTTGAGATAAATAAATATTTGATCCTACAAAGGTCTGCATTTACTTTAGTGAATAGTACATGAGTGGGAACATGGGAATATTTCTTCTCCATAAGAAATGTATTCAGGATCAGGCTATTAGGCTATTAGTTTGGTAGTTAAAGGACATAGCTCCTGAAAAGCACCTACATTAGCTTAGCTAACTTGCTCACCCTCTCAATTAGACGGAAAGAAATCTATACTTCTAGAAAGAAAACATATAGCACAGATTAAAATCCCATTCCACAAAGCATTTTGGCAAGTGATTAGTCTGAAACATCTACTTAATTTCTACTGAAGTTAAAGAAACTTTTGCTCATGTTTTAGGGTTTTCCTGAACAGAATGATCTGCCAGTTGAGGGTGAATGTTATTGAAATACATACCATGGACAAAAAAGAACGTCATAGAAAAGGTGTGACTTACAAGGCATATATCCTTAAACATACTTTAGTTTAAATGCAGAAGACTAATTATTAATAATACTAATAATATTAATAATAGGAAAAAAAAAAAAAAAAAACACAAAACAACAACAAATACAACATTAATAATAATAGGTATGGAACACCAGTAACAGAAAAGTATAGATACTCTTCTAAGAAATTAGTTTGCATTATAATGTATATATTGTTAGTGATTACAAACACTTATCCACTAGGGTTATACACAAAACTTTGAACTTGTCACTCCCTATCTGTGACAAGAAAGCTTTCAAGCTCAGAAAGACAGGCTTAACATTTTTGACTATCATTCTTGTTCTGGATTTATTATTCATTTATCCTACGGGAATTGTTTGATAAGATTAACAAGCAGTATCAAAGCATTTTTAAAACAGGTAAGCTATGACTAGTGATTTAATCACTAGAGATAATTGCAAGAAACAATTATAAAGAATCATGATATTCCAAGGCATAATTCCACATGCCATTGTCAGCTAGATAAAACTATCAGAATACAATAAAGTAAGATACCTGTTTTTCTGCTGATCCATGTGTAAATCTCCTATATGAAATAAATATTAATAAAAGCTTGGAGATGGCAGCAATGTAAGTGACTTCAAAGAATGAAAGCCATCCTTTCCTTAGCAACTCTTATGTGTAGTCCTGTGTTTCCCTGTTTTTATTTAGCTTGTTTTGTGGCATGAGCTGTGAATATGAATGAGGATTGTAGTCTGTGTACATTTGTTCAGACCATGCAGTGTTATTTAGAACTCTTTCAAGAGCTATTACCAATAAAAGGAAAAGGAAACTACACCTCTTAATGTGCAGAGCATGAAGTCATTTAACATGAAACAGAGGAGACAGTTTTTAAAGCTATTTTTGCCTCAAGCTTCTCTGTGGGAAGAGGATACGAAGTTAAAGAGATCTGTGGCTTTATTTATAACCCTATTTAAATCACAAAAACAACTCTTCAATTTTTTCATAAACTATCTCATAAAAATATTGCTCCAGAAATCTGTTTTTAGTTTGCTTTCGATTAAGAAATTTGCATCTCATTGAAACTGGAATAGCATTATATATCAGGAACATACATCTTTATTAAAATGCTGTTTCTGATACTGGGGGATGGAGAGTGAAAAGATAGGAAACATTTTTTGTAAAATATATAGTCCAACATTAATTGTACATCAAACATATATATGTCACGTCTATGAAACAAATAATATGTTTATCCAGATAGGTGGCAAAATACTTTCCCACTAAGAAAAAGATGAGGAAGTGGGTTGTAGAGGAAGAATGGAGCAAGTAAAGAGTAGAAATGGAAGAGTGGATAAAGAATATATTATGAGAGAGATGAGTATCACAGGGAATTTGTAATTTTTTCACTGGTCATAAAGTAGCCAATTGATATGATACGATATGATATCATATAATGTAATATAATGTAATATAATGTAATATAATATAATATAATATAATATAATATAATATAATATAATATAATATAATATAATATAATATAATATAATACGTATTAGGAGATGAAAAACCCATAAAGTACCTGTTTATTCCATAGTCAAGTCAGTATCATAGAAAAGTTCACTATCTGGATTCCTGTTCTGTCTCCAGAAGCACTTGTGATAGCAGCTTAAGGGAACTCACAATTGCCCTTTATGGAGCACAGCCCAATATGGTAGCTCTTAGTTTGGTAAGGAAAGAGTAAGAGAAAGGATGAAATGGAGAGGGACATGTAAAATGGAGGCAAGAATAAAGAAGGTATGTGGAAAAAAAGCAAATCACATTTACTAGAAAAGAATTCCTAGTAAATGTTATCCTTGAGGAATCTACTCAGCTTTTCAGCTCCCTGAATATAAGCTAGTTGCCTTTCCTAGCTATTCTTGATTAGAAAGTTGAGGGCAGATGTTTCTGTTATCCTCTTTCTATGTGTCTGACACCAAAAGCTTGTTATCATAATTTATCTTATTTAAGATAATCTTCTTAATTCACCTTATTTTTTTAGCCCATCAACCTTCCACTGTCCAATCTAAATTTCATAACCATGAGGAGAACTTAAACTTAATACTGACCAAGCTGACCATAGATGGTAAATAATCTATATGAATTCCTTTGGAATTCTATGAATATGTTGAAACTAATTTAAAAACAAACAAACAAAAAAGATTGGAAGCAAGTCCACAAACTGAGCCCCTGGAATTCCACTTACTCTATTTGTTTAGACCACTTTAGATAGTCCACTCTAGGACAAAGACTGAACATAGCTCTGAGATATTGTTTTGGGCACCACCACCACCCACAAAACCAAACCAAAACAAAAGAAAGCAAAAACAGAATTAACTGCACAACTTGGCTACTTCACTCAGAATAGTCCTTTACCACTTGGGGCTTTGCACCCTTGAGGATCACAGGTTTATCTCATGCAACAACTAGGATTTGGAACAGTGTTGTGCTATGAAAACACTATTCTGGTAGGCTGAAATCCAACCTCCACATTATTACAGACACATTGAGCTGAAAAAGCACAGAAACTGATAACTACTTTATTAAGAGCAAACAGCTACAACATAGGGCCTAGAGGGCTGAGTGTAATGTAGCATGGATGCAGCTGCTTTGCAAATCAGCCTAAGGCACCACAGATATTAGACAGTCTACACCAGGTGCCCTTAGAGATGAAGGGACATAGTAATATTTCTTGTCAGTATCATCAGAGCCCATGTATCCAGCTAAAGTGCAACTTTGCCTAATGAAATCTGTCAAATGAACCATCCAATGGACTTCTAAGAATTAATGAAAAAATGAGCAGCAGTGCAAAAATGTAGGGGTGAAAATAATGAATAATCAAAGAAGATAAAGGGCAGAAAATTCAAATATTGTTGCTATGTCAGCTCTAGTAAGTCAAATGTGCCTGGGACAGTTCTGTGGCACTAAGAACAGACAGTATGAAATGACCTGTATCTTGTTAAAACACTTTTCACCCTATGGTAGAGTAAGACAGCGTGCAAACTGACCGTTGAGAATGTTCTGTGGCATATGCTAACCCTTAGAGGTATTGAGGAAATGTTTTAAAAAAACACTAGTTAATACAGGAGCAGTCTAGTGTTTTCCAACATGGATGATCAAGACCAGGTGGGTGGAAGGATGAAGAATCACCTCTTCCAAGCTTAAGAATGGTTCATTCCAGAGAACAGAAACTAAAGCAAGAATGGCAAGAGGCCTGCATGGATGAAAAAGGAGATGCTGAAAACTCAAATGTAGAACTGAAACATACAAGAGTTTGAAGCAGGAACATGTGAACTAGGAGAATTATACACTGTCCAAGGCTACAGCTAGGAAAGGCTACAGCTAGGAAAGCCAAAACCTACCTGCAATTGAACCTGGTGAAGGATGTGAAGGGCAACAAGAAGGGCCTCTACAGATAAATCACCAGCAAAAAGAATAGTGAAGACATGAATCCTCTCATTAATAGGTTGAGGGATGTAGTGACAAAGGATATGAAAAAGAGATGAAGTACTCAATGTCTTCCTTGCCTCAGCCTCTGCTGGCAAGATCAGCTTTCAGAAATCTTCAGAAGGATAGTGTCTGCTCCTTTATGAGTATCCAGTCAAGGGTTTTTTTAAATGCATAAAAAATAAAGAGATAATAAGAAAAGAAATGAGTCATAAACAAGTACTTAAGGGACAACAAATACTTAAGTACTTAAGGAACAACAAATGATAAGGGAGGCAGTGATGGGAACCAAACCTGGCCAGTCAGACTAATTGTTGAGGAAATGTGAGACTGTGAGAACATTTATTCCAGAAAGGTTATCTGATTGGGTTTCTGGACAATTGAGAAACTAGGGGAAAAAGGAAAAGCCAGAAACAATATATACAGAGACATAGACCTGATAAAACAAACACAGGAGACAATGACAAGAAATAAGCTTCCCAGACACACTGACTTATGGGTTATCAAGAAATCACAGATGCCACTTCCAGGAAGATCAACCTGGACAACAGATAAGATTGTAAACCGGAGTGGGGGCAGTCTATGAGTGGAGGAATCAGTGGAGTTCTACAAAGCCATGAGGGGAATGTTAGGGAGAAGGGGGAGCAAGGAGGAAAAAAAGTGGGATAGACAGAAAGAAAAAAAGAGCCAGTTATGTAAAATAAGGTGGATCAGCATGTTTGTCAGGCTGACTCCTGCACCTATTCACCACTGTTTGTCTTGTCTTATTGAATCTTTATTTTTACTGTTATTATTATTAACTATATCTCTGTGTAAATTCACTCTCTGTGCTCTGTGTGTGTGCCGAAAGTGCTCAGTGCCAACTACCAGGGGGGGTGGGCATGAGAAGATCGGGTGCCAACTGCTGGAGTCAGACCTGGGTGGGTGTGGGTGCCCTGCCCTGTGGTGGCAGCTGCTGCAGCCAGTGGTGTCTCTGCATCAGTTCCTGAAGTGGGTGGGGTAGGAGCAGTGTGTGTCCCCAGACCTGCTGCGTTGGGGGGAGGTGAGCGAGGTGAGTGAGGGGCTCTGTGCTGGCAGCTGGAGCAGGGTCATGGGTCACAGCCCTGTGACTGCTGCTGGCTGCTGGGAACAGGCATCAGTGTCTGCCCCAAACCATGTGCCTGTGGGGTGTGTGTGTGCATTCACTGACAAAACAGCAAGTAGGGGACACATAGGGTAGGTGAGAGGGGCTGGGATGTAAACAGGGCTGCTGGGTGGGCAGAGGGACCATGCTGGTGCTCGGGGCACCCACGAGTGTGCATGTGCTGGTGAGGCTGGAGTAGTGTGTGTGTGCCTGCAGCAGGGACCTGATATCTGTGCCAGCCTGAGGGGAGGAGGGGACTGGGCTGTCTGTGCTGGTGTGGTGTGCAAGCCCTGCGCGTGGACACTGCTGAAGGCAGTCTGTGTGACTAGCCTTGTCAGTGTTATGTGTCTGTCTGCTTGTGCCCATATGTGTGTGTCCCTGAGACTAGTGCTTACCTTTGCTACAGGTTGAACCTGCAAAGAGGAAAGCAGCAACTGCATCCCTCAGCCTGAGCAGAGACCCTGGATTCCTGGGCACTGTGTTGGGCTCCAGCAGCTAGGTAGCAGCTGTCCTGGTCTGGAGCATCTGGAGGAGGTGGACATGCTCCTAACATCCTTTATCACATGGGACTTGATGCGCTGCACCCATGAGGGATGAGGGAGCTGGCTGATGTCTTTGGGAAACCACTCTCAATCATCTTTGAAACGTTACAGTGATCACTTTCTCTAAGGGGAGGTCCTCTCAGGATCCCAAGATGCCTGAGTACTGGAAGAAATAAAATATTTCTTTGGCCTTTAAGGAGAAGGATACAGGGACCTCTAGACCAACTATTAGATCAACTGTGATCCCTGTGATGGTGATGGAGCAAACAATCATAGAAACCCTTTTCAGACATGAAGGACAAGAAGTTGATTGTAATAGTTGGCATCATTTTATATAGGAAAGTTGTACCTGACAAACCTGGCAGCCTTCTCCCATGAGATGACTGGATTACTGGATTATGGGAGAGCAGGGGTTGCAATCTTGACTTTAGTAGGGTTTTTGAGACTACCCCATAACATTTTCATTGACAAACTGAATGAACTATGAACACTGAGGTAGCCTGAAAATTGGCTCATGTACTAGACCCAAAATGTTATGGTCAGCTCCATGAAGTTATCTGGAGTTAAGACAACAGCTGTGTACCCCAGGAGTTGACAGTAAG
Source organism: Oxyura jamaicensis (assembly GCF_011077185.1). Taxonomy (NCBI): domain Eukaryota; kingdom Metazoa; phylum Chordata; class Aves; order Anseriformes; family Anatidae; genus Oxyura; species Oxyura jamaicensis. The sequence goes on from NC_048893.1 coordinate 168,754,668, forward strand.
GCCAATTCAGCTTGATACATTCATTATTGATGGGATACAGTGCACCATCAGCAAGTTTGCAGGTGAGGCAAAGCTGGGAGGAGTGGTTGGTAACTAGAGGGTTGTGCTTCCATTCATTGGGACCGCATTAGGCTGGAGAACTGGGCAGAGAGGAACCTAATGCAGTTCAACAAACGGAAATGGAAAGTCCAGAATCTGGGGGTGAATAAACCCATTCACCTGCACATGTTTGAGACTGACCAACTGGAAAATAGCTCTGCAGAGAAGATTCTGGGGATCCTGGTGTACTATAGGTTGACCATGAGGCAGCAATGCACCTTGCAATGAAAAAGTCCAACAGTATTCTGGGCTGCATTAGGAATAACATTGTCTGCAGGTTGAGAGAGTTGACACTTCAAACAGCAAAGTTTGTTTGTTTGCTTGGTTGCTTTATGTTTTGACACAAATCTGGAATGCTATGTGCACTTCTGGGCTCTGCAGTACAAGTTATGGACTTACTGGAACTAGTTCAGCAAAGGGGCACAAAAATGATTAAGGGCTGGAGCATCTGACAGGGTAGAGGCTAAGGGATCTGAGATTATTCAGTCTGGAAAAGGGATGAGTCAAGGGAAGCTTATCAATATATATAAATATATATCAAATAAATATACATATCAGCAAATAAATATAAATGTAAGTATAAATAAATATATAACAATTTGTATAAATATTTATATTATATATAAAAATTATTGAGGAGAGTGAATAGAGAAGATGGAGTGAAACTGTTCTCAGCAGTACTGAGTGACAAAACGATGGATACAAATTAAAATATAGTAATTTCATCAACACCCAATGATCCCATCATGATAGTCCTTCTCTTTCACAGCATTTCTGGCTTTTAAATTACCTTCTTACTTTGTGTATTGTGGTGGCTTTACTCAGGTGGGCAGCTGAGCTCCACCACAACCCTCTCCCCTTCTCCTCAACCCTCTCCTCAACCCTCTCACTCCCCCTCCTCAAAGGGAAAGGGGGAGAAAATACACTGCAAAAGGCTCATGGTTCAATATAAGAAAGGGAAGATCGCTCAACAATTATCATGACAGGAAAACAGACTCAGAGCAGGAAGATAGTAAAATTTATTGCCCATTTCTAACAAGCTAGAGAAGTTAGAAACAAAGGAAAGAAATCAAAAACACCCCCCCCCCCCCCCCCCCCCCCCCCCCCCCCCCCTCCCCCAGAAGCGGCACAGGGGAACAAGGGGGGAATGGGGGTTGTGGTCAGTCTGTAGCACTTTGTCTCGACTGCTTCTTCTTGGTTACTCTCTTCCCCTGCTCCCACGTGGGTCCATACCAAGGGGCCCACCCTTCAGGAGCAAACTGCTCCAGCACGGATCCCCCACAGGTGGCAGCTCCCCCCAGGCCCCCTGCTCCTGCGTGGGCTCCCCTCCACGGGCTGCAGCTCCGGCCCAGGACCTGCTCCTTGTGGGGGCTCTCCATGGGCCGCAGCCTCCTCCAGGCCACATCCACCTGCTCCACCGGGGGCTTCTCCATGGGCTGCAGCATGGAGATCTGCTCCATGTGGGACCCATGGGCTGCAGGATGGAGATCTGCTCCATGTGGGACCCATGGGCTGCAGGGGGACAGCCTGCTCCACCAGGGGCCTCTCCACAGGCCACATGGGAACTTCTGCTCTGGTGCCTGGAGTACCTCCTGCCCTCCTGCTGCACTGACCCACTGACCTTGGGGGCTGCAGGGCTGGTTCTCACTCCTCTCTCTCCCAGCTACTGTTGTTCAGCAATTTTTTCCTATTTCTTGAAACTGTTCTCCCAGATGCACAAATAACATAACTTATTGGCTTGGCTCTGGCCAGCGGCAGGTCCCTTTGGAGCCAGTTGAAAATGGCCTTTATCTAACATGGGCAGCTTCTGGATTCTTCTCACAGAGGCCACCCCTTCAGCCCCAAACCTTGCCACATAAACCCAGTACACATGCACACTCTCTGCAAGGTCTGGTTTTCAGCAATATCAACACTTTTTAACACGAAGCAATGCACATTGACCAAAACACAGGATGTTCCCTCTGAGTATCAGAAAGCACTTCACTGTGCAGGTGACAGAGCAAAGGAACATTGAGGTAGTGGAGTCTCCCTCCTTGGCGATCTTCAAGAGCTGCCTGGATGTGGTCCTGGGTGTCCCTGCTTGAGCAGGGGGCTGGACCAGATGACCTCCAGAGGTCCGTTCCAACTTCAACCCTTCCAGGATTCTGTGATGTTTTAGAAATTCTAGGAGCTACTTTGATACTCTTCCTACCTTGCATTTGATCTCTGCTGCTAAGGCTCTGAAAAAGCCTTACACCTATGCTCAATCACAATATTACAACAAAAACTGGGGTGTACATGTAACTTTTTTTTGCACAAAATTAAGAGGATGGGGGAAGGTAGCATTT
>NC_048893.1:168757193-168782523 GCF_011077185.1 Oxyura jamaicensis
TTTTTTTTTTTTTTTTTTTTTTTTTTTTTTTTTTTTTTTTTCCCTCTTTTCTTAAATCTGCTCTCACAGAGGAGCAAACAAGATCGCTTATTGGGTTGGCTCTGGCCAGCGGCAGGGCCCTTACCTAACATGGGACAGCTTCTGGATTCTTCTCGAAGAAGCCACCCCTATGGCTCCCCGGTACAAAAACCTTGTAACGTAAACACACGACATGTATTTATTTTTCAAAATACAATGTGACTCATTCTGGAAGTTGCTCCTATTCCATTCCTAGTTCACACAAATGATACCCAGCATGTTTTAAGAATAATAACTTTAAGGCTTTTGAAAATAAAATAACATGAAAAAGAGAAAACGAAAGAAAAAGCCTTTTATACACTGAGAACTGAAATAGAGATTTAAATTACTTGTGGAATGTTCTAAAATTTAAATGAAATCTTTAGTTTTCAATATGAATAACAATATTGAATGTTGTATCAAAAAGGAGGTAAGAGTAAAAAATGAAAAGATCCATATTTGAAATGACAGTAAAATCAAGCAATTTAATCCAGTCAGGGGTAAAATATTGTCTTTTCCTGAAATAATTTGCAAATAAATTTGCGAGCAGATCTAATGGCAACATTTTTTGAAAAATGCATCATTAGATGTAGATCTAAATTATCAAAGAATAACATGCACAGTTAATGAAAAGAGATGATCTGGACAATAACAGAACGGGCTGTGTATGCACAGCTTTCAAAGGTATTTGGAAGGAAAGAATAATCAGAGACATGAAGGTAAATGCTAAATGGGATAGACTGTAATAAGGAAAGATCATGTGAGCTATATGTCTTTCTTTGACACCTCTTTTTCAGAGAAGGGAAATGTAGTAGATGAAACCTGTCTGGACTTCAGTGAAGCAGATGACATGTTGCCACAGGAGAAATTATTCATTGAACTTGAGAAGACAGCAATTCATAGGTAGAATTGGAAGGTGGAAAATGAAGGTTACTAGAACAAAAGCCTCATGGAACACTGTGAAAAATAAATGTATTTAGTATATTTATTTTTCTTTAATGACACTCGCTCAAGAGACCACATCAGTGAATGCTGAGGAGAGGAGAAGAGAGGACAGGAGAAGAGAGGACAGGAGAAGAGAGGAGAGGAGAGGAGAAGAGAGGAGAGGGGAGGGAAGGAAAAGCAAAATAAAATACAATTTCATTCATGCATTTAGGACAAAGTATGATAATCTACTAAGTGCTAAGGACATTTGAATATGAAAGGGAGGATAAATAACAGAGGATTTGGAATAATGCAGTGCAGGAACAAAATAAAGGCAGTATGATCTAGAAAGCATTCCAATGGAGACATATATGAAATAAGGCACTCATTAAACTATATGTAGAACACCATATACAGTTTTGGTCACCTATCCTTAAGAAAGCTTAGCTCAGACTTCACAGCTATAAAAGAATGTTTAACAAGATACTGGGAATGGTAAATGTGTCTTACCTTCTTAAATTGCAGACAAAAGAGCATGGTTTACTTACCGTGGCAAAAAGAAGAACAAAAGGGAGAAGGATTGCTTTGTAAATCACTGGGGAAAATACCAATCAAAGAAAAGAACTATATTTTTACAAGATGTACAGAAAACCAAGAATATATTTCTTTCATTGCTGGAAAAATTGCAATAATTTTTCACATAATGGAAGTTACATTCAGAATCAGTTTCCAATTTGCTAGCAGGGTCTTGGCTTCTTTTAAGCAATCTCGTAAATTTTGTACGAGGGATTGGATTAGATGGTTCCTTTGAAGGAATAAACTGGACTCAAAAATGCTGCAGGTATCTTCCAACTCTACATTCCTGTGAGAAATAAGAGACCATGAAACTTTTAAGCTGCACGTCTTAAGGCATTTTATACCTGATTATATAATCTGCAGCCCTGTTTCAGCAACTAATTTTCAGAGACTAATTTTCAGCAAGATTAAAACATTCTAAGGATCAAGGACACGACAAGAAGCTTGCTGTACCAGTTTTATCATTATGCAGGTTAACAGAGTTTAAGGTCATGATGACTTCTTATATATCAAAGGCCTCTCAGCCAATTCTGAGAAGAAAACACTCTAGTACCTAGATCCTAAAATGACATTGGCTTAACTGGCATAGGTAAAGAACAGGAGGAAGCAAACTGGTATCCATCCTGCTTTTCTTCATAATTCCTTTTCTTTCATAATTCCTGACAAATGAGGGATTTTTTTTCTGCATGGTAAAGAGAAAAAAATAATTATTGCTGGCTGTCTTCCATGTAATCTGACAAATGTTGTGCGTTTAACATTTTTATTTCTTCTTTGAGTTATGAGGATCTATTTATTGATGGTCCATAACCATTTCCAGAAACAGAAATCACATAACTGAAATATCCAAGTCTACTTTGCTAAAAGTTTACCTAAGCTTTTAAATGGACAATAATGTTGCAAAGATTGTAGAAGTTAAAAATATATATATTTTAGTGATCAGTATAAATCATGAGTATAATTCATTAACAGTCTCAAGAGTCAAATAAAACTTGACATTATTTCACAAATATTTTTGCAATTAGTAGTACATGGGGAAAGTTGTATCAAAATAAAATGTTTCTGAGAAACTTTTCAAGAGTGTTTTGGTTTTGGTTTGGTTTGATTTGAGTATGTTGTAGAAATAAAGCACAAATTTCACTCCAGTACTATTTAGGCACCTCATTTTGTATGGGGTTATTTTCTACAGTTAGTTTCAATGACAAAAAAAAATATAAAAGTATTTGTTACAGAGTTTTTTTTTTTAATTTCTTCAGTTCAATCACTCATCCAAAATATCATTTTTTTTTTGCGCATTATTCATACAATTGTTAAAAAATGCAGTGACAACGACTAGAATATGATAGAGAAAAATGTGTCATTCATCTCCCCTAACTTTAGCTATTTAATTGTCATGTAAAGCTAAACCACTTGCCTAGGCTCTATCAATATTCAGTGGAAAAAGACAGGCAATTGAAGATGACTGATTTGATCCAAACATGGTCGTTTAAGATAGATGTCTTGTGGTAGTGAAGAAATCCATACAGGAATACCAGATATGGAAGACAGCTGAGAAAACTCTGTCCTGGAACTGAATCTGGGGCCTAAATGCAAGGCTGTCCCTGCAGCAGCTCAAATGGTAGTCAAGGCAGATGCAAGATCTGAAAGGAGGCCCTTCTGTTGGGTGAGATGGTGTATTTTTTAAACAAGCAATTCTGAGTCAAAGAGCTGATAGATATTAACATGGATGCAAGACAAGGAATCTCTCTAAAATGGGCAGAGTATGCAAGAGAGAAAATGGTGAAAGGTAAGCGAGTTTATGTTCCTGCAATAGCTTTTATTAAAGCAGGGACACTTTCTTACAATTTAGCCAAAACTGAGGAGTCTCTGTATGTCATTGGATTATAAAGCTTAGATTAAATACGTTGTCTATTATCTGTTGAATTAAATCAGTGTTGCTGTGATTGGTACTATTTCATTGGCTGAGATATCAGATTAAATAAATGCTGGTCATTATCTTATCATTAACCTGTAGCTGGATGTCAGGATATTTAGTTCAATGACAATCACAGGACATTTATAAATTTTCGGTTGTTCAGAAAAAAAAAAAAAAAAAAAAAAAAAAAAAAAAAAAAGTTTTCAAAAGGACTCATATGTGGTATGGGGGGAAAAAAAGAGAAAAAAATAATGTTGAGCTGTGTGGTACCCTCTATCTTATGTGAGGTTCAAATGTCAGAAGTGTTCAAACTAGAACAAAGAATCAAACTTTCTTTTGTAGTTTGCATAAATTCTCAACTTCATATAGTATTACCAGTTCAGTGGGAGTATCTTTATGCTGATTGCCTACCGACTGTACCTTTTCAAGAAGGTTTGAATTTCCTCTGGCTGAGGCCATTAAGCAGTTGCTTTCCATATGCCTGATGAAAAATATAATCACTAAGTTAGTAATCGATCAACCTTTATTACTGGAGAAGGATCCCTGTCAGCACTTGGAAGAAGAGCTTCTGGAATATTCATCCCCAAAAGATATATGAATGTTCCTGAGGACCATTATTTCCAAATTATGTCATTTCTCAATCACCATGCTGATTCTACCAATGGGATTAATATTGTAGAAAGATATATCTATACTAATAACTCTTTACAACCAATAGTTATATTAGACAACTAGTAGTTTTAGGGTCTGATTCTACACCAACTGCTGATGTCTGAAGCGTGTTAATCATGACACACAATTGCCTACTCTGTAAACGTATAGGGCACATTTCAGAGTCATAGAGTAACTTGGATTAGAAGGGACCTGTAGGTGTCATCTGTCTCAATATTGTTCAGGTTGCTCAAGACCCTTCCCAGCTGAGTTTTGAACACCTCCACAGATGGAGATTCTACAACCCCTATGGGCAACTGGGTTGTGTTTTGCTGTTCTCACATTGATTTTTTTTTTCATATAGGATCACAATTTCTCTCTCTGTAAACTGTACTTGTATGTTTTATTTGTCACTGTACACATCCTAGAAGAGTCTGTGTCTATATTCTCTGTACCTTCCCATAGGGTAGTAAAGGTAGTAAAGATACCAATCTTCTAGAAGATAAGTCTTCTAGAACAAATCCAGTCATTTAAGTTGCTACCTCTACATAATATGCTCCAAGTCCCAACAATCTTTGTGACCTTCCATTGGACTCACTCCAATTCATCCATGTTTTTTCTTCAGGCTGCCCAAGACATTTATGCAGGACTGATAGAATTGACAAAGAACCTACAAGGACAGGACTGTGCCTAAGTGTGAAATCCTTAGGGATCACAAATGACACAAGACATTCTATGTTTAGGCAAGTGAATTGCACTAAAAAATGTCAGCTGTAATGAATTTCTCTGCTGACAATTTATTTCTCACCACGCTGGTTCATTTGATCATTTCCTGTACTTCTAATGGGAAGTTTCTCCAGATTATACTTTGTGTTCCTTTTTGTCAGGTTTACAAATGTCTAACTTTTCAAAGTTCCATTCTAACAATATAGTCAATAGTATGATTCACAAATCTTCAGTGTTAAAGTCAAGAAGGAAATGTTCAACATTTCATCTGTTTAAAGCATTCGTCATTTAACAGTCTGATAACCTCTGATGCAGGTATCTAAATTCTCTTATACAAGAAGCATATGACTAAGAGCAAAGCCAGAGCCCAGAGTATGTACATTGGCCCTCATGTACAGAGGATTAATGACCTTTTCTTAAACCTATAAGGTAACTGTTCAGTGAAGTCCACTAACTACTTATAACCTGAACTGCTTCAGTGATGATATAGACTGCTTTCAACTAAAATAATAACTAAGAAATATCAAAATAAACAAGTAAGAAGCAGAACCAGATGGACTACGTGAACATACTATGTTTTCAAACATAAGCAAAATTTCCTCTCTTTTGCACATATTTTAGCAAGCTTCTGGCCAAATAACAAGTTTTTCACTCAAATAACATTGCCACTGATCTCAAATTGAATGAGATACTTAGATCTCTTTTTAGTCTCCACACCACTTCTTTGCCATTTCACTCTGTTGGCACAAGTAACCCCACCAAATTAATCCTTTGGATATAATATCTTGTAGTAATGCACCATACCCTTCATTAATAAATGTGGTTCCACAGATGCTGAATGCATTATAAATAAAGTATGTTATAATTACTATAATCTTAAATCAGAAATATTCACCATTACTCTTCACCAATTACTCTTGTATTTTGTAATCACCCTGCTTGCTAGTTTTTTTCCCAAACCTCCAGATCATGCTATATGTCTTTCTCTCTGGCAATTTATAGAAATTCTTTATAACTTTAACCATTTTCCTTATTAAATGTGCTTTAATATATTATTTCAGGTTTCTGAAGCATGTAACGAGATGCTTTGAAAAACAGTGCTGAAATAGCCATTATGGTATTAAATATTTATGAGTGAGGTGATTTGAGTCCAAATGAGTTCATTGTAATAAAACTCAGCATCTGAACAGAATCGTATCTGTTTTTCAAGGTACCTACAAATGTAGCCAATTGTAAGACAGAGGAATTATAGTAATGTACAACTCCCTGCACAAGAATGTGCTGAGAATCAATGATGAGATAGTCTATAACTATTTCTTTCTTGTTATTTCATTTTTAAAATTTCAATGATTTTTAAATGTTCCCTGCCTGTTGATATGATCTTCAACAAAAACTGATCTACGGCTAAAGGTAAAAAGTAATGAGATTAGAAGAGTAAATGAATCTGCTGTGTTGGTTAAATTTCTTTGCCTGTTCTCAATTATTTAATCAAAAGGTAGTATAATCAGAATTATGTATAGGATAGGATTATCTGACATAAAGTAAAAGAATGACAGGATTTGCAGACTTTGGAAATTAAATTGTGTGATTCATGCATTTTTTGAGGATCTGAATAACTTTCAAATGATGCAAGCACTTCATGCTCTCTAATCCTTCTTATGAAATAAATGAGAAAAATACACTGATGTCACTTTTTCTAATAATGCTTTCACACAAGTGCCTTTGAAATACATGCACCGATCATTTTATGTCTTTTTTTATATTGCATTTTTGAACCATTTTCTGGTGTGGTTTTTTGGTTGGTTGGTTGGCTTTTTTTTTTTTTTTTGGTGGTGGTGGTGGTCATGTTTTGTTGTTTTTCACTTGATCAGAAATCTGTTAAAGTGCTTAAAATGACCTCTCTTCTTCTGTGTGATATTAGAGCTTGAAGACTTAGAACAGTCTCCAGCTATTTTTACTAAAAGGTTTTCTGATGTAAAAATAAATTTTATTATTGGTTATTTATTTGATAAGAATGCTTTTACAGGAACTGGAAAGAAGCATTGAATTTAATCCATGTGTGATTTTATTAACTGAACTGTAATTTAGTTAGAGTAGATGAATATATTTGCATTTGTCAGCTTTTACTCTAGTATTTGAGAAATGAACCTTAACTGAGAAGGAGTGCAGAAATGGGTTTGAAATATTTAATTGGATTTATGTATCCATGGACATTTTTCAAAGATAAAGGAGACAGGAAGGTTGTCTGATTGTGGAAGTAAAATACTAGACTTTAACTTCAGTCTGTAACTTTCAATGCCATTAAACCAACAGACAGTCCCTAAAAGACTGATAGTTGAGCCACAAAACCACATCAGTCAGCTCAGCTCAGCACTGAGATATTGTAGTAAGGATACTCTGCTATGTTTTCACCTATCTCCAAAATGTCCTTCTAGCAAGAAAGGGTAAAGCACTGTCAGGATGATCTAAGGTGAAGAAAAACAGAAGTAGAATGTTTGCATTCTGACTCCCAGAAAAATAAATTGCTAGTACCTGTAGGGAATGAAATATTTTGTTTCCAAGGAACAGTATATATTTTCTATTATACAAACATTTCATGGGAGTGGGGGAGGAAAGGACTGAAATAAAGGAGAGAATCTTTTACCAAGAAAAGTGTAAAAGGTGATACATAAGTGCACATGCTATTTAAGACCAGAGTCACACTATAAATATTCAGATTTCTTTCTTTCCTGTTTGCTTCATCCCCATATTTCTCATCCCAAACTCTTCCTACATGCCTTAGTGTAAGTTCAGGATAAGATTCTTTCAACATTTTAGCATCAACTTAAAAACTTAGCAAATCTAAGATTTTATGAAGAATTTTACAAAAATATATTGAATGAACATGTCACAATAGTACATCCCTTATGGCTTTGTTAAGAACTGTATTCTGTGTGTCTGACAAGATGTTGTGCTTGATGTTTGGTAGTATATTTCTAAGCTCAAATGGAAAGAGCTCCCCAGTAACAAACTGGATTATTTTATTGTACTGTCTAAAGAAAATAGAGAATAATTGCTGAAAATACAGAAAAAAAAAAAAAAGAAGTCTTGTGAATATTTTTAAATGTAATAACAACTGTTGACCAGAAAGATTAACTTTCACCAGCCCTGAAGCACGTTATTATTACTTTTTACATAAATAAACACCTGCAGTAAATTTAATGTCTGAGTATTTGCAAATTATATAATATACTGCAGCACACTACCTCAGTGATGGACATACTGGTTTTATTTTATTTCTTTTGACCTTCCAATATGATCCTGACAAGAATAAAATCATTTTTCCTGTTTACCCACTTTTAGCAGAGAAATAGACCAATTTAAGAAGGCAAGCTTTGGTTATTGTGATGAATCATTGACTTATTGTAACTTTAGGCATGCCTCTTCCTTCCTCAAGTTCATCTTCTGTATAATGATTGTATAACGATAGAATAAGAGGTGTTTAGGAGACAAGAACTGCAGAAAAATAACTGCAAAGCATTAATGCTTTTAATTTCTTTACACATGAAAAACACATTGTTCATTGCCCTTCAGCTTTAAAAAGGGAAATAATAATAAAAGTATGAATTGTTTTCCTTGCTTTATTGCTTTATTTCAGTTAAAACCATGCTGTTAACTTGTTTTTATGGTTTTTAAGTCATAAGATCTGAAGCATTCCTGCTTTTCCAAGGACCATGAGCCAAAGATTTATTTTCCCTAAAATTCAGGATACTATGAATCATGTTTATATATAGACTTTATAAGGAAGAATATATGTATCTGTTTTTAACCATTTTATCAAATTTTACAGAAGTGTTTTCCTATTTTTATTTTAAAGATTAAATAAAAAAATTAAATTAAAAAAAAAAAACTTTTCTTCTATTGCTGTACAAAAACCTCTAACAGTAATGGATGAAACAGTTAACTACAGTGAGGTCAGTTTAAAGGTTAACCTTAAAGCAAGAGATTAGGCTTTTTATATGCTTTCCTTGTTATAATGGATAGGGAGAAACATAAGAGGCAGCAGTTCAGAGCACCAGCTTCCATTCAAATCTGAACTGCTTAGAGGAAGTTTTTTTCCTCTACATTTTAGCTTTCCTATTTTAATCCGATTTCTGCTAAGTAACAAGGAGACTCTTCTACAAGCATTTGCCAGTGAGTGTTTCTATAAGCATCGCACATGACTTTGTATAGGAGAATGAAGGCTGGAAGATGAGAGCGAGGTTGTACCTGTTGTCAGGAATCAACAGGGGCTGGGAGTTTAACCCGATTGACCCTGGAGAAACTGGCTGCCTTGTCTGGTTAGAGGAAGAAGAGAGAGATGGCTCCTCAAAAATTTTTAGTGACTGGAAAGTGGAGGAAAGACATGCTCCCAGATGTAGACGAGGGCTCTGGGAGTCAGATGTGAACTGCAGTTGCCCACAGATCAGCAGAGTGGTGTGCTAACTGGGACGATGCTCTTTTGTCTGCAGTTGCTGCCTGAAGTACGGGCTAGCTTTGGTAAGCCAGGTCCTCTCTCCAGTGATGAAAAAGGCTCCATCAGACCCTGAGACAAAAAAAAATATATATACTTATTATCAAGATTTCATATGCAGCAGAAGTGTTACCATCTACAGGTATGTACAAATTTAAGGAAATGGGCATTTAGTCCCAGTGACTCTCATAAAATAATTAATGAAACATTTATTACATCCTTCCCATACTGATAATTGTGCAAATTTAGAAATGGAGTTTTGGAGAATGATTGTGTGCACATTTTCAACACACAATACTACAACAAGACCTTAGCATCACACTAAATTTACAGTGGCTTCAGGAGGCAGGGGAGAACGGGCAGCCTATATTGCTCTTTTACTCACAAGATATACCTCATCTCACTCATCATGTCTGAGGATGGTCACCATAAGTGTCCTTTATAGCAAAGGAACTGAATGAGGGAACTTCAGGGTATAATAAATTACACTGTTCCAATTTCACTTCTTCTCCTAGGCACCAGACTAGTCAAAACAACCATTTGTATGCTGACATTTTGAAAATTGTAGCTTAACACTTCAGCTACATTTTCTTCTTGAACTAGTTACTTAAACTACCATGCTTAGTTTCTAAGATTAAAAAATAAAAAATAAAAAATAACTTAAAGTCTACCCTGAGCTATTGCAGTAGGGAGCTGAGAACATACTGTACATACTTGTGTTTTATTCATCCTTTTATGGTAAAACACAACTACATAAGCATGCAGCTTTTACATTAATTGTATCTCCTGAGAAGTAAATGACTGCAGTGTGAAGAGGAGCGATGTCATTCAACATGTCCAATCCTGAAGAGAGAGCTAGAAGGGAAAGCGTGCAGTTCTCTTCCTTAAAATAAGTAACTAAAGATAATAAATAATAATAATAATAATAATAATAAAGTAGTAGTAGAAGAAAAAGATTAACGCATCTAGAGGAAAGTAAGTCACAAAGAACATTAGGTAACTGTTTAAAAAAACAATCTAGTATGTTTTGGAAAAATAAGCTATTTCGAATCTGTTGCATATAGTACAGGGTTTAGTAAAATGATAAACTAGGATAGAAGATATGAAAGGTATGCTTTCAGAATGAAACTGACTTTTCATTACTAGAGAAAGTAATTTCTGTTCTCATATTTCTCTGTGTTACTCATTCATATATCAGTAAATATTTTACCAAGGGAAAATTATCATATAAGTGGTCTTCTAACTTCTGTGAAAGCAGAGTCTCTCTCTCTGCAGTCCTGTGATGTGTTCTAAGACATAACTTTTGATTGAGTTCATGTGTCATAGAGGCTAGAATACATTCGACTCAAGAGCATTGCCAAAACTTACTTCAGACTATTGTAGCAGTCACCTGTGAAATAGAGTTGGGGAACAGTCAAAAAAATAAATAAAAAAAAGATGCTCATAAAAGACAATACTTATTTCAGCGAGATAAATCTAGAAGTCTGAAGCAATACTGAAAAGTATGAAAACCTAAATTCTCCTACAAATGCGTTATCAAATATTTCTTTCAGGCTCACATTAAAAAAAAAAAAAAAAAAATAGATTTGATCGGTGTAATTGATTACAACTTAAAGGAAAAGCTGCTAAAGTAGAGAAAGCAGCTGCAGTGAATCTGTGAAATTGAAATGAAATGATTCCTACAGGTTACTGCATGCTTTATAAAGGTTATTTATAACACATTTTTCATTAAAGCCAAACAACAACAGAAGATATCTTGAACTACTGTTATAATAAATACAGAGGCTCTCTCCATTTCTAGAGGGTATGGGGATTTTAATTATTGTGTCATATGCCTTAAGAACATTAGGAAATAAGCCACATATTATAGTTCAGTCATTTTGACAGTTACAAGTCTGCAGACTGAAGTTTAGTCCTTTCTGCTGCTTGCTAAGAGCTCAGGTCTTATTTCCTACTTGCTAGCACAGTACCCAAATAGCCAACGTAATGCACATCCCCTAATGCCATAGCCTCAGCCATGGGCAGAAAAGAATTTATGGCACTGTGGGTCATGAATAGCACAGAAGAAATTTAACCAACTAGTACCTGCTCAGTGAGGAGATCCCAAATCTGGGAGAGGAATTCTTGAGTGCACTAATTTCAGAAATCTCAGCAGCAACACGGAGAATCATCATAGGATATATAAAACGGGATTTGGATTATGGACATCAGGACTCAGCTAAGGAGGTTTTCCTATAGCATTCTCTGACCAAAGTGGACAAGGAGCCTCCTACAGTCTTTGGATTGCCAACTATCATGGTATGACACACTAGTATGTGGGATCACAAATGCTGTGGTTTAATCTAGTAGGTGTCTAAGCACCACACAGCCATTTGCTTACTCACCCACATCCACAGCAAGACTGGGGAGAGAATCAGAAAAAAAATAAAAAAAGAAAAATAAAAGAAAGAAAAAAAAAGTAAAAAAAGGTTGAGATAAACAAAGTTTAATAGGACAGAAAAAGAAGGGGAAATAACAATATATATAAAATAACAACATACATAAAATAACAACAACAACAACAGAAGATACAAAGCAAATGATGCACATTGCAATTGCTCACCACCTGCTGACCAATGCCCATCCCATCCAGTGGTGACCCTCCCTATCCCCCGCACAGCCAGCCACTCAATATAAATTGTTCAGCATGACCGCATATGCTATGGAATATCCCTTTGGCCAGTCTTGCTCAGCTGTCCTGGTTCTGTCCCCTCTCAGCTTCTTGTGTACCCCCAGGCTCCTCTCTGGTAAGGCAGCATGAGGATCTGAAAAGGCCTTGGCTCCATGGCTCTGTGTAAGCAACAACTAAAACATCAGTGTGTTATCAACATTATTCTTCTCCTAAATCTAAACACAGCACATACCAGCCACTATGAAGAAAATTAACTCTATCTCAACCAAAACTAAGACAGCAAAGCTGCAACATCCCAGCATGGAGATGTGTGTCTGGGGCTTCTCTTTCACAAAGACTGGGGCAAAGAGGTACACATTCTGCTACTGCAAGGATAGCAGGAGCAGTGGCCTCTAGCAATAGCTTCTTTCTATGATCTAGGAAAATCTTTAGCTTTTTGCATACTTTTTCCTTGAGAAAATAAGAAACAAACATCTTTCTTCTGCTCTGAGTCACAGGATGATTTTCTAGAAGACCTTTTTGCATTTCTTTGATGCTGTTTCATTGACATTTAGCCCACCAAAAATATCTTGCTTCTTCTCATGGTAATATGAGAATATATATCCCTGATAATTCTTCATAATAAGATATATCCCTGTTACTGTGAATAGAGAGAGTGAGGGACACTTTACTGGGACTTCTCATAAGATACCAATTTAATTGAACGGTAATGACTGTTGCTTAATTGAGATAAGATTAGCATAAATTCCTCCCAATAGGGATGCAGTCAGATGGTACAAAAGCATTGCATGGTGTTTAATCAATGCAAATTTTCTACCTTATGCCAATTAATAAAAAGTACATTACTAATAAAGTACATTAGTACTTATAAAGTAATAATCAGCAATGTATAGGATGTATGTTCAGTTTTCAAAGTATTGACTGAATATTGTAATATTTGTAAGGTAGAAGTTACTATCATGAATTATAAGAAGAGAAATACAGGTCAAATAAAAAGGAGAAACTGCTAACATACATTGCAGTGAAAATAGTGTGAGGATGGAAATACATGAGTGTTTTGTTTATCAGAGACCAGAATAATCTTGTTCTGAAGGCTGAAGCCCTCTGTACAGCGTTAGCTTTGCAGTGGAACAGGGTTGAGATCAGTGATGGAGCAGCAGGAGACTTCATAGCCTCACTGTGCACCAACAAAGGTCATCTTCCTGTAAGTATTCTCGCAGATTCCACTGCCTTTTAAAATTGTGTTATTATACAGGAGCTATTGAGAGTCAGCTGTGCCCACATTTGAGGGAATGAAGCCAAGCCTATAACCATAATGCCTCCTTTTCTTGGATCTGGGCACAGGCCCAGATTGAAGTTCCTTAGCAGAACACATAAAATGCAGTTTTTCTACTCTGGAAAGAACAGTTCAGGTCCCTACTGTTACCAGAAGTGGAGATGTAGGTCATGAGAGCAAAGATGTGAGGAAGACTGAAGTAAGAAATCAGGGTGCTCAGAATAATGAAGCTTGCATCTTCAGCTACTTCAGCTATAGCCAGCCTGACCCCTTCAGTATATATAATAAATAAATAAATAAATAAATAAATAAATAAATAAATAAATAAAAGTAGTCAACACAAACATAACTCTTAAATTGCTCAACTATTCGGCTTTTCCAGGCAGCAATTTTACTTTTTTTCTATGCCTAAAGCCAGCTTCATCCAGGCAGATCACAAAAACAGAGATGTTATGAAATAGCTTTTATTCCTCTTCAGTATCCGTTCCAGCTGTCTTCAAAGATAGTACATCAATTTTCTCTGTGTCGTAAGTTTATTCAGTTTTTAGCTAATGCACCATACATGTACCTTTCATAGTGCAGTTGTGATTTCTGTGACGGTGTATTGGGTTTATATGGGAAGGTTTTGGTAGCAGGGGACTGCAGTTGCGGCCTCTGTGAAAATAACCCAGAAGCGGCCTCGTGTTAGATAAGGGCCAGTTTCAGCCAGTTCCAAAGGGACCCACTGCTGGCCAGAGCCAACCCAATAAGCAATGTTTTTTGCACCTCTATAAGAGCAGATATAAGAAAACAAACAAAAAAGACCTGCTGCACAAGAGCAGCTGGAAAAGTGAAGAGTGTGGACCCCAAGGTCATTGCAGCAGGAGGGCAGGAGGTGCTCCAAGCATGCAGCAGCAGTTCCCCTGTGGCCTGTGGAGAGGCCCCTGGTGGAGCAGGCTGTCCCCCTGCAGCCCATGGGTCCCACATGGAGCAGATCTCCATGCTGCAGCCCGTGGAGGAGCCCCCTGTGGAGCAGGTGGATGTGGCCTGGAGGAGGCTGCGGCCCATGGAGAGCCCCCACAGGAGCAGGCCCCAGGCCGTAGCTGCAGCCCGTGGAGAGGAGCCCACGCAGGAGCAGGGGGTTTGGGGGAGCCGCCCACAGGGGACCTGTGCTGGAGCAGTTTGCTCCTGTTGGATGGACCCCGTGGTACAGAGCCATATGGGAGCAGTTCTTGAAGAGCTGCTGCCTGTGGGCAGCCCCCTCAGGATCAGTTTGGGAAGGACGGCATCCTGTGGGAGGGACCCCACGTGGAGCCGGGCAGAGAGTGACCATGAAGGAGTGGTGGAGACAAAGTGTTAGGGACTGACCACATCCCCCATTCTCTGTTCCCCTGTGCTAACCCCAGCGTCGGGCGGGGGGGGGGGGGGCCGGGGGGTAGCTTATTTTCTCACTACTCTAGCTTGTTCATAATAAGTAACAAGCTACATTAATCTCCCTGTGCTGAGTCTGTTTTGCCCGTGATGATAATTGCTAAGTTATTTCCCCATCCTTATCTCAATCCCTTGAGCTCTTTCCATGGTATTTTTTCCCGCTTTTCCCTTTGAGGAGGGGGAGCGTGAGAGCAGTTGTGATGGAGCTCAGCTGCCCAGCTGGGTAAAACCACCACCTATGGGGGACCTCTGGTACTAAACATTTGCTCCAACTATCATACAGTTATAACAAGCATCTGCAAAGTATTCAGAAACATTTCAGTGAAAGCATTTTTCTTTAGTTTCCTCTCAGAGCACTAACAGTGCATCTGCAGATATAAATTCATCCTACTCTACAGCCATTTATACTGTTTTTTGTTAAAGTGACTTTGTTCCATCAAAAGATGACATACTACTAGATGACATTCCTCTCCTTTCTCTATCTCATTTCCCTTGAAGAGATCACTTGTCATCAAATTGTTCAAGGACTTATACTTTATCTAAAAATTATCCTGCCACAGGATCAGCTTGTTCTTCTGGAAGTAAATAATAACAATAACAATAACAATAACAATAATAATAATAATAATAATAATAATAATAATAATAAAATTAATTATAGGGCTGTGAAGAGAGAAATTCGGACATTTGAGGATTCACCAAAACTGACACTACATTAAATATTCTGTAGGCATTAATTTTGCTGATTTTTTTTTTTTTTAATTTTAGATTTAAACAGTGTACTCCACTGCCGCTAGTACATAATGAATCAGTCAGCTAAAATGACATATGTAGGCTGGCAAATGGGAATACAGTCACGCAAAGTCTTTTATTTCTACCCTTTCTGTTAATGCTTCTGTGTAATTCTTTTGCAGCAGGTAGTGAGATTTTTTTTTTTTTTTTTTTTTTTCTTTTTACTTCACAGATTGTTAGCTCTGCTATGTAAGCTGTGATTATTTTAATAAGATTGATTGAATGTAAGGAAATATAAGCACTACTTTCAGGAAATATCTTATAAACATCTTTTAGAGATACAAAAATCAGCTTGTTTTAATGGTTTTATTAGTCATTTCTGTCAACTCAAATACCTTCTGCTATGGAACAAAAATGTCCTTTAAAGACTTAGAAATACTTAAAAGATTTGAGTATTTGTTATTGCAGTGAACTTTTACACAGATCTAATTCAGTACTGTTTGAAATTAACTTTACTGACTTGTTAGATTAGGAAGTACTTGGTTTTCATAACAAGCTTAAAGCCTGTTTCTCAGCCTTCTTGAAGGAAAAACAAAACAAAACAAAAACCACCTTTTTGTTTTCAGGAAAGACAGAATTGAGACTGTAAAGAGAATATGATTAGTATACATGTCATATTAGAACTCATGTCAAAGGTTACATATATTAAAATTCTATTCAAAGTTCTTCAATGTAGGTTGTTATGCAGTGCTCAAGATCACAGTTTCTGAGAGAAATGTGACAAATAAGTAAGGTGACAAATATCTCTGGTGTATTTGTTCTCTGATACTCTTCCAAGGAAGATGAATTATATCCATTGGTGCATTTGTTTTAAAATTTTCAGTTCTTGTAAACACCTATATCT
The DNA here is from genome assembly GCF_011077185.1 of Oxyura jamaicensis. Taxonomy (NCBI): domain Eukaryota; kingdom Metazoa; phylum Chordata; class Aves; order Anseriformes; family Anatidae; genus Oxyura; species Oxyura jamaicensis. The sequence continues at coordinate 168,773,525 of NC_048893.1, forward strand.
TGCTAGTCATTTGTTATAGAAAGTGAGGCTAGAAAAGTGTACCTAATGTTTGAAGTAGGAGATATGCAGCAGTGGTCTACAGCTTCTGGAGCTGCTGTTACTGCCTTTGTCCTGAGTAAGAACCTGAGAGCGTTCTCAGGACAGACAAGCTGCATATTTTACTATAGGAAATTGTTTTGTACTAGAAAATTGCAACTGTAATGACTCTTTTGGATAGAGCATTTGATAATCCTTTAGCTAACTGTGTCTACCACCTTGAGCCCTCAGTAAACCTCATAGTAGGGACAGAGACTTGTATTCAACATTATATAAAACAAAAAGCAAGATGGAGATCAGAAGACTTGTCTGATGTAATAGCCATTGTTGCTGAGGAGATATGCTGTAATGTCCAGTATGCACTGGAGTTTCCTAAAACCTCATGGAAAGACGTATTGTACTGCTACAGTCAAATTGAGAGGTAACAAAAGCGTGAATAACTGAGACCAGGCCATTGCTCACTATCATAGGGCAGATTCTTCTAGATAGCCAGAGACCATAGGAAGCATTACTCATAAATGCTTCTATAGGAGAGGCTGATGTCAGTGAAGAATTTCTACTCTGTCAGAAAACTAAATCGTTTCAGAATGTGCACCTTCAACCAAAGGATATTGCACCAGAGGTAGATCTGAAATTGTTTTCTTTTCCCTACCAATGGGACATTTGTCTTGCTCAGATTTGAGTTCTGAAAAGCTGTTTTATATCTTTGAACTGCCTACTACCTGTCTGTAGTGTTATAACTGAATGTAGTGCAAGGTAAGTAGTATTACATAGTACATAGTAAGTCCAACACTAGCTCCAGGCCCAGGCAAACCAGGCAACTGACTATGGTAACTACTGTTAGGAGTAGTAAAACAGCTTTGTTGATGGTCTTTCAACATTTTTACGACTACTTTGCCTCACAGAAAATGAAGATCAGCTGAAGGAGTGGCACATACTGTCTGAATATCTAGCTCTATCATGTAACTTCACAGCCTGACTTTTGCTGCTGCCACCTCTGAGGAAGGAGGTAACACATGAGATGGTAACCACTACCCTCACCTGGAAAGGTAGTGTGGATGCTAAATATCACCAGATAGATAATTGATCTTGATGGTATGCAAGAAGAGTTCATATGGCTCAGAGTAGTTTCATGTTCTTTCACCCTTCCAGTAAGATTTGAATCATTTGGGGTCATTCCTCTGTATCTCTGTCAACTCTCTCACATGAAATAAGATTATATAATAATCAGTATTAACTACTAGAAAAAGGATGCAGAAGGATGAGAGCCTTCAACTGATTCCACCCATTTAGTGGATGTTATTATCAGTGTGTTATTGCAGTGGTCTCCATCCTAGAAGGAATTTCTACTATGCTGCATCTAATACATTTGTTTCAATTAGACAAGATCAGAGTTTGGCACTGATCATGTGCTGTCTTAGTTCATTTAACATGATCAGTGTCAGCTTATTTATAACCTATCTCAAGTAACCTTTTTAAGTTTTAGCCAGACTACTGCATGATTCTGAGAAGGGTCATATCCCTGACAGTCTACTAAAGTTTAAAGTGCAGTATATACTGGAATTAAAAAACAAACAAACAAACAAACAAAAAACACCACAACAACCACCACCACCACCATATGTTACCTGTTGCATCTGATCACCAAACTTCAAAACAAAACTAACTTTTCAGGCTACATTAGTCAAATCTCTGCATGTGACCAATGTCTCAAAATCATTCTGTCACTGTCATCCTTATTTCTCCATAAAGAGAAGCATAAGTCTTTTGTGACACAGCTTTTTGATATTACATCCATTCGTACACAACTGGATGGTTTTACTGAATAAATTTGAACAAACTAAGACTGTATACTTAAGCACCCTCCACTGAATTTCTAGTTTACATATCATGATGATAAGGGCTTATCTTCTGTCCTCCAGTAGCTCGGATAAGGTTAACTAAAACACTTGTTTTTCACATGTTTACTTTTCAAGTGTTTATGCAATGAAATAGCTTCACTCTTTCTTTTTTCTTTTTTTTTTTTATTTTCTTTTTTTTTTTTCCCAGACAAAGTAGGTGTTTTTTTGTTTTGTTTTGTTTTGTTTTCTTTGTTGTTGATATCTGAGTACATCAAACAGTTTATGGATGCGGGTTCCCACCAGGGAGGGAATTCTTTTATCTAGGATGTTCTTGACATACAAACTGCATTTAGCAGAATTCTGTAACAGCAAGTAACTCGTTTTAGTGGCTCTGAATTTGCTAATCCAGGCCATCATGTCTCCATGCCATTCTGAATTCATTTGTCACACAAATCCATTTGATGGCTACAGAAGGGAGAACAAGTCTGCCCCTATCTCCAAGTTCCACACTTCTAACTTACACGCATAACTATATTGCTTGCTGATGCCACTGCTCTCAGCAAACCAAGCAAGGCCCATCAGCAAGAAGCCCTTCCTAAGCCTGTTCTTTTCCATTTACCAGAATACATGAAGTAGGCAAGAAGATAAGTCTTTCAGTATTCAACCACCCTCAGAGTAAAAAAAGTTTTTCTTTTTATATTAGAATTGAATTTCCTATATTTCAATTTGTGTTGATAACCTCTTGTGCTTTCAGTGGGCACTACTGGAAAAGTAAACACCTTCTCGGCCCTCCAGTGGGGCCACACTCCAGCGAGACCATGTACTGTTGGGCCCAGAACTGGACCCAGCACTCCAGATTAGTCCCACCAGTACTGAATAGAGGGGGAAGATCCTCTCTCTTCACCTCCTGCAACACACTTTCTAATGAAGTCCAGGAAGAGGTGGACTTACTTGCCACAAGGGTACTTTGCTGGCTCATGGGCAACTTTTTGTCCACAAAGGCTCCCAGTTCCTTTTCTGCCAATAGACTAAACAGGAGCTAAGGCTCTGATTTCTCAAGATAATGAGACAGTAATCTTTCTGAAAGGTGCTTTCTTTTGCATCTTTTATTTTTGTGTGGTAACACATCATATCAAACACTTCATTACTTTCAATTACATAGGCTACACTAACTGAGTGCCTTCTCTCTGTTTATTCCAAAACTCGGTCCAGACAATCTGAAAACCTCTATTCAGCAGGAGACTTCTTTGACTCCCATTCATACAAGGAAGATCACTGGGTCTGCAAATATATCTGCATGTTTACACCTATCATCTCCTACCATGGCATAACTACATAAAGAAACAACAGTATTGCTTTATTCCCTCACTTTCAGCAAGTAACGATCCTCTCCCATAGGAAACAGTCCATTTCCCTTCTCCCTCTATCAATCAGTAAGCAGTGAACTAGCTGCAAAACACCAGAGGCACTGTGAAGTCACTTTGCATGGAGTGAAGTCACTTTGCATGGATGTAGGTGTGCTTTGCTGAGCCTCCAAAGTATGATCCATTTTAGCTAAGATAATAGTGGTGATCTCTAGTGGAGATTTCATTTCAGAGCCCAACCCACCCTTAGAGGAAAAGGACATGCTGCATACATGGGTTCTGAGCTGCAGCCTCAGGGCAAATATCAAAAGATTCCACAAATCTGAAGAAAATATATCCCTCCAGATCATTCTCTGGAGTCTATAGAGGAGACCACACGCTCCACCTGCACAGCTCCAAACCTCCTTGTGGACAGCCTCCGTTTTCAGTGTAGCTGCAGGCAAAATGGAATCTGAATCCGTCTGGAGACACACAGTGCTATGCCAGAACTGATGTTCCGACACCGCTCCTCAGCCCAAAGATAAATTTCCCAGTTTCTTATGTGGATGCTTACACTGGATTAATTTCCTTACAAACTCAAATCATGTCCCAGGATGACTGCTTAAAGATGAGCTTTGAACAGGAAAACAGCCACTGGCACAGAAGTTACTTTAAGTTAAGAAGAGATAATAAGACTCTAAGGCCATCTTAAAAGCTGTCAGCAAACTCTAGGCTAGATGCAGCAGAGAGGAAGGTGAAGGGCAGGCCAGTAAGCTCAATAAAGAATTTGAAGTCATCTTCTGCAGATTGAATACCTGTAACTGTAAGCCCATTAAATCTTTACTTACTGTACAGTTAAGAAATGTGTGCTGAAATCTTAGAGCAAGATTTCTTTTTTTTCTCTTGTTTTGTGATTCAGCATGAAAGATTTTCCAGGGATTTTTTAAGGGAATTCAAAAGCGCCTGCTTCCTCTGGCCACTTTGGCCCAAGACTGCTCCTGCTTGGCTGCTGGAGTCCAGCCCAGTGCCCAGGGACCCGGAGTCTCTGCCGAGGCTGAGGGATGCAGCTACTGCTTTTCCCTTTTCAGTTTCAAATGGTAGCAAAGCTGAGCACCTATCCCAGAGACAGCCACACACATGCACACACACAGAACTGCCATAGACTACCACAGACAAGGCGCTGCCTTCAGTAGCACCCACACAGAGGGCTTGCACACCACACCAGCACAGACAGCCCAGTCCCCTCCTCCTCTCAGGCTGGCACAGACAGCAGCTCCCTGGTGCAAGCACACACAGACCACTCCAGGCTCACCAGCACATGTACACTCGTGAGCGCGCCGAGCACCAGCACAGGCCCTCTGCCCACTCAGCAGCCCTGTTCACATCTCAGCCCCTCGCATCCACTCCATGGGTCTCCTACTCACCAGCTATTCCACTGTGGGGAATGCACATGCACACCTGATTTGGGGCAGACACAGACACTGCCCTCATTGATCCTCCCTGCTCCCCCTTACCCTGCACATCGTCTTCTCACCTGGCACAGTGCCACCAACCAGCCTCCAATGTCCTTCCTCCTCAGGTTTGCGTCTTTATCAGCTGCAAAGTCCCGGTTTGCTTGCAGTTTCCTTGATATCCTGTCAGTCAGTGTGACTACACAGATTTGTTTCTGGTTACTGCCTTTGTTAACACATTGGTCAGGTTTTATGTGTTTGTTTCCCTTCTTTTCCTTATCCTATTAACTGAAAAACAAACATCTTCACACTCAACAGATCTGTACCAAATCTTGTGAATGATCAGTATTGTTCTTATCAGGACCTCCCTTACCACGTGTTGTTCAGGTTTGTTTCTTTATGATCTTATTTATGGCTCTAGACACCCTAGACTCTATTTATGGACTAGACACCCTTAGAGGAGCAGACTCCCTGCTTCCACATACCCTTACAGTCGTCTTCTATCTACAGTCAACAGATGAAGAAGTCACCTTTATGAGATGACTGATAATTTATCCATTCTAAAGCAGTTATTTCAGGGACTAATTAGTCTCTGGGGATGCAAATCTTTCTTTCCTTTTGAAAGGATGGAGATGACTGGATCATGTAGAACTTTTAAAGTGAATCCTTCTCTCAATAAAATAAGGTTAATTAGGAAAAGGTATTGAAGGTGGCAAATTATCACGATAGTGAATAAATGGAGAATAATTATAGTCACATGAGGTATTTACTGGTGCAGTGGTTTATATATATATATTATCTTCAGATGTATTAACAAGTACAGAACAAGACATCTGTAAAGTACTGAAATCCCTGTGTTATCAAACTTTAATAAGTCTTTGGCATGTATATTAGTTTTTCATGTTTTCTGTGAATTGTGTTGCAATTTTTCAAATGATTGTATTTGCTGATTTTATTGGTATAATGCCTAGCTTGCTACATAAATACATATTTTTTTCTTCATAGCTTCAGACTTTATGTCTGTTTCTCCGATTGCTTAACTGGAAAAAAAAAAAAAAAAAAAAAAAAAGTGAAAATCATTAAAAAAGTAAAAATCATTACTTGAGTGATTTCTGTTTAGAGAGATTTACATTCCGTAGAAACTAAAAGTTGTTTGGGGACTTTCATTCTTATATTTATCCTATTTACCTGTGCTCTGAAGGGACTAATGAAGTACAAATGCAGTGTCTTTCACTATTACTATCATGCAGTTGACATTAAATCAATCTGAAAACAAAACATAGAATCAAGTTGTAATTAAAAATTATAGCAAATAAAAATGTCAGATCCTGATGAAAGCATTTTGAGTGTATGCACTGGGAATATGCAAAATCCTCTTATTAATGTTGGTGGGTGAACCATTACAATTCGGTTAAAATATAAATCCAAATATTGATGTAGAACCACTCAGAAAAATTCTATGACCTGCTTTATCTTCAGAAAGTTCAAGTAAATTATAATGGTCCCTCTTGGTCTTAAACATAAAATGAAGATGCCCAACATCTACTGAGCTTCAAATCTGATAACAGGTATTCTCCAGAGATTTCATATATTTCCTGATTTATTTCATCATATTTCTTGTTAGAACATTTTGCAAGTGTGCTTTAAGTCTTCAATGTGCAACTTATGTTTTATTGTATTTTTATTGCCAAGGGCAGCAAGAAAAAAGGAGAGACTTGATATGGGACCAGAACTTCATTTGAGGTAAATTGGCACAGCTCTATTGACTTTATTGCTTGTAATGTATACACCTGCAGCGTGACTTAAATAAATTTTCATCAGTTTTTGCTAGGTTTATTTCTGATTTTCTTTCACTCAGCTTGCTTTTCTTTCCCTAATATTTATCCAAGTTATTGATGTAGGTACAATTGTGTCACAAATAGTGATTTGTGATTAGTGATAATGTGATTGGATTTTTTGTGGCTGTGGATGTCTTGTAGCTATTTAATAAGAAGCTCCTAAAATATAAAATTTCACTCTGTCCTTCCCCTGCTTTATTTCAGAGATTATGTTCAAATCCTAAGACCTGTCTGCAAAATGATAGAAGCCACCACAACTCAGCATTACATGGATGATGTACAAGGTCAGGCCATGTGCATGTACAGCTCAGTCTGTGCCAGTGTTTTATTTCAGACTCACCTTCCACATTCTCTGTTTTGGTGTCTGCTTTAGAAAAGAAAAATCATCACAAAATCACCATATCACTATCAATATAAACATTACTTTTGCTGTGAGTTTTGGTAGTTACCCATTTTGTTTGATACTAGCACCAGAATCTACACAGTACACGTATGCAAAAACTTGGACATATGCACGTATATGTGGTCTTCAATGTTACAAAAACAAAGTTAAAGAAATAAATCTCACCTTTTCAAATGAAAACAATGAGAAAGAAACCATGTTAAGGTTATAGCGTTGATTTTTACTGGTGAAAGTATTTGCACTGGGGGAGTTTGTTTATAATACAATCTTTATATCTTTTATGTAATATATTGATGGAGGCTTGCTGCACTAAAATTTAGATGCCAAACACAGTGAAAATGGAATCAAAAGGAATGAAAATGAAAAAAAAAAAAAAAAAAAAAGAAAAAGAAAAAAAAATCCACTTAAAAAAAATAAAAAAAAAAAAGTGTTATATGCCACCGATAAGAATGATTGATCATATTATTTATATGATGCATGCAGAGGTGTATTTTCATCAGAAATAGCTTAGTGTACAATCAGCTATGTGTATTATAGATTTCATCATGTCTCTCCAAAATACCACATAATGATTAAAGTTGGAAGGGACCTCTGGAGGTCATCTGTTCCAAGATCACTTTTCACAGAAGATATTCTACTCTAATTAAAGTACTTTTTTTTTGCTCTGATGCTCTTATTCTTACAGCCAACAAGCTAGGTTTAGTTCATCCTGAAGTGCAAATGTGTGTGCTTGCTTACCTGGCACAGATGGAATCAATTTCTGCTCAAAATCAATTTACAGCAGTACAGAAAAGAGTAATTTTTAGATAAAATGAAAACCTGGTTAAGTCATGTACATTTAGATCAAGACTAGCAAGCTCTGTAAGTGGCCATGTATTTTGTTACTAATTCTTTTAACAAATAATACTTTCATTTGTTTATGAACAAATATTAAATAGATACACATCTAAAACTAATATAAATAAAAGGTACAATACTTAGTGGTATATGTAGACACATCCAAAATGAATGGCACATTTACTTGCATATATGTGTATTTTTGCAAATGTATACCAATATATCTATGAACTACAAATATAAGAACTACACTGAAACAGTCTTTTGGTCATGGAGAAAAGGGAAAGTTTTTTGAAGCACTAACATCAAGATGGGATATTTTAAGCCAGGAAATGTAGTCATCTGAAGGTAAACCTCTAAATTAACAATGAGGACACCTGCCATCTGCTTCACTTTATGCAAATAGTGTGTAGAATTTTGAATTTCTGGCTAGGCACCAGTTCAAATTTTGGGATCTCTTCTGAAAATAGCAATGAATACCTAGGAGTAATAAAAAGTATTCATGCATTTATTTTCTCCAGTGCACATGGGTGCAGCTGAGAGTAGGTGTGTTGCCAGTCTAATAATATAGGTAAATCACAACCAAATCAAAACCAAAATATCAGCTGCCTTGCAAGATGCCACAGGACAATTAGTATTCATTTAGTCTTCCACCCAAGACATCAATGATCAGACAGCTAAGGTTAAATACAAAGACTTATCTTAGTCTGACAGGCTTATGTATGCTCTGTACACTGATATGCCTAGTGATAGCTGTAGTTAAATAACTGAAATTCCCATATCCCAGATCCTCTTCATAATGTTGTTAAGTTATTGTTTAGCCTTTTAATTCTTAAGTACTCAAAATAAAACAATTACATTTTCAGTGTATAGGCCTTCATATTCTGCCTATTTTGAACACTGAAGTCAGGAATTACCAATACTGGACTTGTAACTGTTTCTTCACTGGAATCCCTGAGATTTAATACATGCATAGCTTCTACACTTAAACATCTTTTGTAGTGTATTGGAAAAGCTGTGAACCTAAATCTATAACTAACGTAACATTTTAAAAAAAAAAAAAAAAAAAAAAAAAACGAGGACTGCTTTCAAAGCATTTTAGAAACCACTTAACCACTTCAGAATAGCCTGATATATGTACCGAAACCATATTTTTTGTTTGATGTGTAAGTTAAAGTTCAGCTCTGTGGTGGTTTTACCATTCTAGGCAGTTGAACACCACAACCGCTCTCTCACTCCCCCTCCTCAGA
>NC_048893.1:168782533-168816255 GCF_011077185.1 Oxyura jamaicensis
AAACAAAACAAGTAAAGGCTGTGTGGAAGTGCAGAGGAAAGAAATTACTCTCTCCTTCCCACAAATGAGCGATGCTTGACCACGTCCTTGAAGCAGGGCCTCAACGCACGTAGCTGGTGTTCGGGAGGAGGACAGACGTTTTCACAATGAGAGCCCACCCCTCCCCTCTTCTTCCTTTTTCCACCTTTTATTGCTGAGTGTGACATCATATGGTATGGAATATCCCTTTGGTTGGTTGAGGTCAGCTGCCCTGGTGATGTTTCTTTCTCACTTTTTGCCCACCCCCTAGGAGGGTTGGAGAAAGTCCTGATGCTGTGCCAGCACTTCTCAGCAGCAGACACAACACCAGTGTGATACCAGGGCTGTTCTAGCTACAAGTGCAGAGCACAGCACTGTATGGGCTGCTGCAGGGAAAGTTAACATCCCAGCCAGACCAGTACACTGACCCAGACTGGCTAAAGGGATATTCCATACCATGTGGTGTTACGCTGAACAATAAAATGGGGGAGTTGGTTGGGGGAGAGCAGTGGAGAGGTGACCAGTGCTCGCAGACTGGCAGGGCATCATTCAGCCGATGATGAGCAATTGCATTGTGCATCACTTGCTTTGTATATTCTTTCATCATTATCATGATTATTATTTTCCCTTCCTTTTCTGTCCTATTAAACTGCATTTATCTCAACCCACAAGTTCTACTGTTTTTCTGATTCTCTTCCCCATCCCATTGGCGGCAGGGGGGATTGAGAGAACGGTTGTGTGCTTCCTGTGGTGCTGGATGAAACCACAACATGCCTGTGCAGCTTTTGTTTTATCTGGTAAACTGTCTTTATCTCAACCCATGAGTTCTTGTACATTTACCTCTGATTCTCTCCCCCATCCCAGTCCAAGAGAGTGAGCGAGCGACTGCATGGTACTTAGCTGCCTGCTGGCGTTAAACCACAACAGTACCCAAGGGAACAGTATGAAGATGCATCAGGGGAGGTTTGTATTGGATACTAGAAAAACATTCTTCACCTCAGAGATTATATTTTATGTTTGAAAGCATCATTTGATCTCTGACTTGTGTTATTTCACTTGCCTCTTAAGCACTATTAAAAACACTTCAAAATATCCTCTCCTTGATTTGATAAAATGAAAACTTCAAATAGCACTGCTTAATTGCCACCCACAGTTACCACTTTGCTCTGTCATTTATTGATCTAAATGATTTCCATTAATTTTTGCACATGTATTTGTACTCCATGACAAAGTGTTGGCAGCAGGAAGCTGCAGGGATGGGCTCTGTCAGGTGATGCTGGGACTGCACCATGCTGGACACAGACAGTTCCAGGTGGTTCCAGTGGCCCCACCAAAGGGCATGGCTGGGCCCCTCTGCCACAATGGTGATGCTCCAGGGAAAACATATTTCAGAAAGTACAAAATGCTTCATGCAATGAGGAAAACATATTAGAAACAATCCTGCAGACATCAAGATCAGGAGGAGGTATTCCAAGTGCTAGAGCAGATATTCCCCTGCAGCCTGTGGAGAAGATCATAGTAGAGCAGATATTTCCTGCAGCCCATGAAGAAGAACACACTGGAGCACATATCCATCCATACTGCAGCTCATGAAGGACCTAAACACGGGCACGTAGATATTTCCTGAAGGAACTGTGGATTGCTAAAGGCCCATGTTGGAGCAGGTTTTTGGTAGAAACTGTAGCCTGTGGAAGTAACCATGCTAGAGCAAGGGAAAAGTGTGAGGAGGAAGAAGCAGCAGAGAGGAGTTGTTGTGGACTGACCATAACCCCATTCTTCATCCTTGCCTGCCCCACTCAGGGGTTTTGAGGGGAAGCTAAGGGACTCAGGAATGTATGAGTAAAGTCTTTGTTTTTTACTATCCAAATCTCTTTTAAGTGGCAATAATTTTTTATTTTTTTTTACTTGAGTCAAATCTCTTTTGCCCATTACAGTAAGTACTAAGCAATTTCCCTGTCTTTATCACAACCCATGAGCTTTTCATCTTATTTTCTTCCTGTCCTATTGAGGGGTGGGAGAGAGAGCATAGTTGTGTGAGGGTCTGGCAGCCAGCCAAGGTCAACCCACCATAACACACAAGAACATTTAAAATTTCAAGTCCAAAAACCACAAAATACATAAAATTTCACAGAAGTTAAGGAAAAAGGTCATTACATTTATGCAGAGGATACTGTCAAATGTCTTTATCTTCATGACATTTTATTATCGTCTTCTAGAGTGACATCAATATTGAAAATGAGACCTGACAGTGAAGTTTTTTGGAAAAAAAATCACTAAAAAACACTTAGCCAATCTAGGTCTTTAATCAGAATCAGAATAATTGCAAGTTGTGTAAAGTAGTTTTTGCATGCTTCAGGACAGACCAGCTAAACTAAACAGCAAGCGTTAATTAGAATTTGTTCAAAAACAAATATGTGATTTAGAGAGCTATCAATGTAAACTAGCATAGTCCCCAGGAAAGTTTCTAACAATTTATTTTGTGTTTGTTGGGATTTCTGTTTCCTCCAGAACTTTCTCCATACATCCCTGTTGTGTGTTTTCTTCTATCCCTTCACTCAGAGCTAATATTTGTAAGAATCAAAAAATGAAGATGTTATCTCCAGAAACAACTTACTTCTTAATAATAATAATAATAATAATAATGTATGAGCATTTATAACAAGACTAACTATATACACAAGCAAAAAGGCAAGATTAGGCATGTAGGTAGATATGAAAGCAAATGAGCTGTGTTAGATTATATACTGTTAAATAGGATATGTATATTCAAAACTTGAATACCATACAAATGTTTTGGCAAGTAATCCTCAGTTAAGTGAAAATAAATCCCCTGCTTAAATTTAATCCATTGTGTGTTAATGAAGTCCAACAAGGAAAAAAAAAAAAATCCACCTGCCCAATTGGATGCCTGCTTAGTGAAATACTTAAAGAAATGACTTGCTCTACAGAACAAGTCTTATGAGGAGTGGCTGAGGGAGCTGCTGTTTAGCTTGTAGAAAAGAAGGGTCAGGGGAGATCTTTTTGTACTTTGCATTAAAGGAGGTGTAGCGAGATGGGGATCAGGCTTTTATCAATTATCAAGTGATAAAACGAGGGGAATTGGCCTCAAGTTGCACCAGGGGAGGTTTGGTTTGGATATTAGGAGATGTTTCTTTATTGTAAGGGTTGTGTGGCATTGGAATAGACTGCCCAGGGAAGCTGGTAAGTCACCATCCCTGGAGGTCTTCAAGAAACATGTAGATGTAGAACTGTGTAGCATGGTTTAGTGGTGGACTTGTCAGTGCTAAGTTAATGGTTGGACTAGATCATCTCAGAGGTCTTTTCTAACCTGAATAATTTTATGATTTTATGAAATACTATTCAGTGATGCCATGTCAGGTACTACTCTGTCAATATGAATAACATCCAAAACACTTTCTTATTAATTAATTGCATTTTCACGTTTAAAACAATGAGGAGGTACTAAAGATATTGCTAGTAAACACAAATTTTATGTGGTGACTGAGATATATTTATTTCAAATCAATCAAATGAACGTGTCAGTTTTATCCTTAATATATACATATGATACACACCTTTAAGAATATGAGTAATAAACCACTTGTTAGTATCCTAAATGTAATGATTGAAAAACAATACAGCATCAAAAAGTTCCCTCTCTGAAGAGTTGTCTCATTTTCTTAACACAGTTGTCAGTATGACTTTAAGAATATGAGTAAATATTGAAAGTACTACTCACAGAGGATCTACATCTCGCATTAAAATAACTCATTAAAGAAGTTAGCTCCAGCTACCTTTTTACGTTCACACTAGAGGAAAAACAAAATTATTAGCATCATTATTTCCTTTGAACAACCATACTCCAGAGAACACCCAAAGCCATGATTAAAAGCTACATTCTAGTTTCCTAGACTTTCTTCAAAATTTGATTGAAATATGATAGCAAGTGAGAATAGAAGAGTCACTTATCCACACCCCTGCCTAGTTTAGAAGATGGTAATATGACAGCTCAGAAATAAATCAAACACCCCACAAGACAGTAAGTTTCAAAAATTACCACCACATTTTCATTCATTCCCAGAAACCATACCAAGAAAGGACAGTTAGATTCTATCAGTTTCACGTGCATTATATTGAACACAAATTCATCAGAGCTGAGTAATCAGGATCTGATCTCAGTATCTAATAAGGTTTAAATGTTTACCAAATAGTCTATGTTAAAAGTCTAAATTCTGTTTAATACCTTGGGCAGTAACAATCCACAAATTGTGAAAACTCCAAGAGATGTGTAATTGATAAAGAGAGCAGATTTTGACACTGACTATTCAACATCTACATACTCATTTACTTTTCAGCAAGTTTATATTGCCTATATTCCTTCTGGTATTAAAACTTCTATTTGTTCCTTAGTAATGCCCATGTATAGTTCTGGAATCTGTGAATAGTGATGGAAACAACTCATCACCACAGAACATGTCTAAAAAATTAACTTGGCTAATGTCCTAGGTATCTTATTTTATGACTGCATCTTATACCAAGTTGGAGAAGGCCCTGGACAACTTGATCTTGTGGGTAGCATCCCTGTTCATAGAAGGGGGGTTGGAACTAAGTGATATTTAAGGTCCCTTCCAACCGAAGTCTTTCTATGATTAGACCATCTTTAATAGTGGGTACCTAAATTTAACAGCCTGAAATAGCAGACTGAATCCAATCCTATGGATTCTCATTAGCTGCATAAATATAGGTGCCCAGTGCCATTAGGACATCTCTGATGCTCCAATATATCTGAAATATTCTCATAGGAATGGCACATAGGACACAGAATCATAGAATTGTTTGGGTTGGAAGGAACCTTACATATCATCTAATTCCAAATCCTTGCCATTGGCAGGGATACCTTCTACTAGATCAGGTTGCAAAAGGCCCCATCCAACCTGTCCTTAAACACTTCCAGGTATGGGGCATTCACAGCTTCTCTGGACAGAGGAGGTATTAAAAACCCTCACTCTTCTGAAATGGCCGATGGTTTCCAGGTGGGAATGCTGTACAACATACTAGGGGGCACTGCTCTATGTGTAAATAACTGAATCCTTCTCTTTCTCTACAGTAGCTGCAGTTTCCCAGCTCTGTGATGATGCCCACTTGCCTTCCAGCACCCAGAAAACTCTCAGATGTTCCCTGCATTAGCATGCTCAATAGCTTTCCAAAGGGTAATGTACCACTTCCCTTTCTTCAAGGGTTTTAACTTCATTTATTCTTTTCAGATCAGCATAAAATTAATTTTGAGAAAAAATAAAAAAATAAAATAAAATAAAAATGCAACACTTACCATCCCTTGTACAGTCCTCAGCTACATCTGAACATGTGGAACTGTTCTTTCACACTTCTTTCCCAGCACCAACCCCATTGTTGGCAGTGCCAAACAGTTACCCAGCAGTGTCAGCCTAGGTGAACAAAACCTAGGTGTTCTGCCCTTCTCTTACTCATTTATGTAAACCTGTTTGTATACAGTCCAACACACAAGCCGGAGTGATCATACCAGATGTTCGTATTCAGCTTACTATTGTTCTCCAATTTATGCTCAGGTTAAGTTGAAGCACACTCAGCTGAAAGGCCCAGGGTGAAACATTAAACTGCAAGTGCATGATCCACAGTAGTAGCAGTAGTAGCAGGCACACAAAAAAAGATCATGCAGACTAACACTCTGTCTCCTCTAAATGTGATGCCTTCTGCAGGAAAGGGAAGTTTGCAAAGGCCCCTGTGTTACAAATGACCATAAGATTGTGAGTGTCAATTGTAGTGTTCATAGTTCTCCCAGTTGGTGTAGGACTTAAATACATTAACTCTAACTGAAGTCACACAAATGTTTTTAAATAAGCAACTCCCACTCAGACTTACTGAGGACTTTTTGATTAAAAAACAAACAAGCAAACAAACAAAAAAAAAAAAAAAAAAAAAAAAAAAAAAAACAGCTTAATGTTTAGCACTGTTAAAAAAAAAAAAATGTGTTAGGACATAGAGTATAAAACAGAACTAATCATTATGTTAGTGTATCTATCCAGGATGCACTTGTATCATGAATAGGATGTGCATTTGTGGTGCTACCTAATCTCATGCAAGGTTAAGTAGGTTAAGTAACCAAGAAGTGCAGTAAGAAAGATCAAAAGAATTGAACAGCTTCTGTACAAAGAAATACTTTAAAGATAGTTTAAAGATGTACATGTTCATCAACAATATAGTAAAAATGAAGCAGTAGCTATTATTCACTATTTTTTCATAATATAAAGAACAGGAGACATGCTATTGAAATTTCAGGCAGAAGCTTTAAAGCAAACAAAGTGTAATGCTTTCTACATCATACATAATTAAACAGTGGAACTTTTTCCACAAAATGTGTGGATAGAAAAAGTTTAAGTGGCTTGTAAAGTGATTAGACTAATTCTGAAGGGGAAAAAAATGTATAACTTTCAGCTAAGAAAGTCTCTGAACAGTAAATTGCCAGAAGCTATATTATTGCCTTGTTCTTGCCCTCTTTTCCTAAATATCAATCAGTCATTGCTAGAAGCAGACTTCAAAGCTAGATGAACCTTCAGTCTGACCCAACACAAGCACTTTTTTTTTTATATATATAAGTAAAGCAAAAGTTAAAGAGATGGGAAAAATAAAAATATGGCAAAACACTGAATAACAAACAAAAATTATGTTTTCATGCAATTTTAGCTCTTCCCCCCCCCCCCCAAAAACCGAGGAAAAAAAGAGAGAGAAAAGAGGGCTATCTTCAAGAAGCAGTTGTGTGTGGTTGCTAAGTCCAAACAAAAGGAAATTATTAATCTTGGTGAGAAAATGATAGAAAATGACAGAAGTTATTACATGTGTGTATGTGTAACTATGGGTAAAATATATATATATATAATTACAACAGCAACAACAAAAGTTGTATACAGCTATGTATTATGCAAATTTTGTATCTTTATTTCATTTTTCCACAACAGTTTTTTGAGGCATATACTTCAAATGGCTTTAGTACATTGTTTCAGGAAAATTGCATTTGCTGTTCATGTTTTTTTTTACTCAGTATTTTACCAGATATTGTCTAAGCATGACAAAACTATATGGCTTTACTCCTTGATCACAAAACAGGTATGTCTTGGTAGTGCTATCTCCATAAAACCAAACAACAAAAATTGGTGCTACTGAGATGAGCTCTTTCACAACAGAGTTTGCAGGTACTTGGTTTATGAGCCATTATATATCAGGATAGATTTCTTATAATGCTATGAGAAAAATAAATGAAATATTCTTAAACTTTAAAAAGATGGAAGAAAGGACAATAGATTCTTTAGCTACTTGCGTATAGCATTTAGCTAAGAGGAAGGAAAGGATGGAACCAAAATAAATAAATAAATAAATAAAGTGAAGTGACCCCTTTAAAAGAACTAAAGTTAATAGCATAGATATTTCTTGGAAGGCTTAAAAACAATGGTGAGTGCAGCTTTTCCACTGCACCATAAACCCGTTCAGCAACCAAATGATGGGGGTTTTAAATTTATTTTTAAGCTTTGGAGTAATTGCCAAATTGCCAAATTTGGGCTATTATCCCATTACCTAGGCAAACTTGCACCAGGGAAAAAAATGAAATAAATAAATAATTTTTAAAAGGTAGTTTACATTGTGAATATCAACAAATTTATTGTGCCCCAACATTAATTTCAAGAGCACTATAATTTTCTATTGATTTATTTAAAAATAGCCTGGTAGCCTGTTTTACTGTAGCATAAGCTCCATCTGTTTATGTAAATTTCTGTTTGGTTTAATACATAAAAAAACATTTTGAACTAGAATACCAGTTCTGTAATTTCTACATACCTAATACATACATAAATTCATTAACATGTAAACAAATACACAACTCTTGCTAATTACGTAGGTCCAAGAAACTGCAATGAATTCAAAGGTATTGAGATATTTTCACAAAGAAGTTCTCATCAACACAGCTAACAATTACAAATATAGTACTTTTAGAGAATACCAAACAAACCTTTAAATGCAATATTGGTTAAACAAAATTTACAGTAAGTGAATATATGATTTTCTTGCAATGACATTAAGTAATGTTACTTGATTTGAAAGAAACTTCTCTTTGTGAGTGACTGAAGTGGGTTTGGGAAGCCTTGCTACATTTTGACATAAATAAAAAAGTGGTTACATTTCTTTCACTTTGCAAAAAAAAGACTACGATTATTTTATTTTTTTTTTCAAAATTGTGACACAAATTTATATCAAAGGAAATTATTCTTTTCTACATGTTTTATTATTCATTTACAATTTGTTTGTTGATGTTGCAGTTGTTTGTTTGTTTTTAAGTAAGAATAAAAAAATATTTAGTATTGGAAAATGAATGATAATTGAAACCCTGGCAAATTGGCTGATATTTTCCAGCTTTATTTTATTTTTCCCTCAAATATTTTTGAAATTTCAGATCCATAAAGAGGATGCATTTTCATGATGCATAATCTTTTGAAAATTAGAATAAATTTGTCATTGAATCACAGTGACAGAATTTGTTGCAGTCATCACAGTCACTTAGTCAGTTATGCAGTAATTACATGTGGGAGTGTTGATAAAATTCACACTCCTGGTTTCAAAATCAATATCCTCCCTATGTCTCAGATATATAAAATGGAATATTTCTCTATTACAGAATATAGGGATAATTCCCAGAATTACAATTGTGTAAAAAGGAAAGACTGAACTCTATACAATGTTTATATAAAAGTGCATATAATTCAGATCTATATTATCCCATACTCCTAGCAAATATTTTAATCACAGGATTAGAAGCTATTAAGGAATGCAGTTTCTTGCTAAAACTGTTCCACTATATTTAAAAAATTATGGACATTCCAAGGCCATATATATTGAACAAGAAAATCTGTGACTGTCAGTCTAGTAATTATGCCTGAGAGAGTTATTGTTATGTTCCATGGAGTTATTATGTTTTATTTGAAACTAGTAGGTTAAAATTGCTAAGTAGTATTTGGTACTGTAGCAATATCAACAGTGTGAAAATTTAGTGGTCCAGGGAATTACTTGGCCCTCAAGCCAAGTAACAAAAATTGGCTCTCTCTGTGGATGACTGGGCACATTCACATCATAAACTTGGCTGTGATTTCATGCTAGCTTTATCTGGTGCCCATGTCATATCAGATCTCCAGAAGATCAGACAGCCCTGCCTTTGTCCTGAGAATTTTACACAGGCTAGCTGAAAACACCAATCTTTGTGTTTGCTATTCCATAGGCATCTAACAATAAGACTTATTTTCTAAGTTTCGATCAAGAATTAGCTGTTGCAACAGTGACTATAAGTCTTCAGTGTGAAACAAGCCAAGCAGTTTTTACTGGAGTGTCTTGAATGGAAGGAAGGAGCCCTTGACGTAGTAGCAGGATGTCTTTTCAGCTCTGAAGGTCCACTGACGAACAGCTAGGCAAGGACGCCATAAGTAATATATTTCATCCAAAATTCAAGCATAAGAGAAATGCAGATATTTATTTATTTATTTATTTATTTTTCTAAAGAGAGCATTTAGCATCTATATTAGAGTACTGATCCTCTCTTTGGGACTGAAACACAGAGAATTCTGCCATGTTCCCAAGCAAAATCTGGAGACTTAGTTACTCAAAACTATTTGCGTGCCTACCTGAGTTCAAAGGACTGCAGAATTACTGCAGAATGAAAAGAGGATTTCCAGCAGCCAGCTTGCCAATATGAATAAAATATGTGTCAGCTTTCAAGCTTTTTTGAGTGATTTATTTAATCAACTAATTGAATAGACACAAAGCTGACAAAGACAGATAATTGATCCTATAGTTCACAGTTCATAATGCCATGCTTTCCCCCGGCTTCCCTTGCACAGTACTTCATGCATAGTTCCGCAAGAGTTTGCTCAGGGCAATAAAAAAATTGGATTTTAAGTGTAGGCTTTTGGCATGACTTAACCTTCGCTTCTGTAGTTGTCCTGAATGAAAGTAAATAACTGCAGTTAAACATCAGTAATGTACTTCCTAACTTGTTTAATGAAAAATTTATCAATGTTTTGAGATGAACAAGTAGTCCTGTAATTGTTGTGCGATGACAAGGAGAATACCATAAAGGAGCCTAGGGCTTGGGTGTAATTTTCATTTGTGTTTTTGTGTACTTCCTTATGAAATGTTATCTGGTATTTCTAACTAATGCATTGCTAAGATATTTCCAAGTACAGAAACATGATTTATAGAAAAGAAAAAAAAAAAAAAAAAAAAGAAAAAGCATACCCCCATATGAAAAATGCAAGAAAAAAAATAAAAGGTTAAAATGAATTAAGTGTGAAGCTTTTCAAAACCTCGGCATAAACTGTATGTAGTATAGCACTGTTGTGGTTTAACCCGGCTGGCAGCTAAACACCACACAGCCGTTCGCTCACCCTCCCCCCTCCCTCTCTGGGATGGGGGAGAGAAATGGGAAAGTGAAGCCTGTGAGTTGAGATAAAGACAGTTTATTAAGATAGAAAATAATAATGATAATAATAATAATATGTACAAACAAGTGATGCACAATGCAATTGCTCACCACCCGCTGACCGATGCCCAGCCCAGCCCCGAGCAGCCGGTCCTCCCACCCCGGCTAGCCACCCCTATATATTGTTTAGCATGACGTCAGATGGTATGGAATACCCCTTTGGCCAGTTTGGGTCAGCTGTCCTGGGTTTGTCCCCTCCCAGCTTTTGCTGCACCCCCAGCCTGCCCGCTGGCAGGACAGAGCGAGAAGCTGAAAAGTCCTTGGCATAGTGCAAGCATTGCTCTCCAGCAATTAAAACATCAGCATGTTATCAGCACTCTTCTCATCCTAATCCAAAACATAGCACCCTACCAGCTACTAGGAGGAAAAATAACTGTCCTAACTGAAACCAGGACAAGCACTCTGTGACCTGTGTAGTTGTACTGTCTTTTGAAGGTACAGACTCCAGCTTCAGACTGTGGTAACTCAGGTATTCGTTGTGCTTCACACAAATAAATGCAAAAATATAGATTAAGAACTGTGTACCCTAGGCTCCCCTTAAAGTAAATCTACAGTCACTTCTAAAGATTGTATCTTCTCATTCTATGTCCAAAATAAGTCTGGTGGTTCAAACCAAAAAGAGTATAGAATAATTGTCTCATAATTAAAGACAAAGTTCCAGTAGAGTATTGCAGAAACTCCTACTAATCATTTATTTTCTTTTCCTATTAACATGATCATTTATTTTATATCTTATGTAAAGAAATTTGAGGAGGCTAAGATATACACAAACATTTAGGACTGATGTTGAAATCTCTAGCTATTTAAACTGAGAATAATAATTAAAAAATTATCAGAGTTCACTGCTTGGATTTGGCTTCAGTTTGGCTTGTTTAGGATATTGCTGCCCCTGAACTCTATATATTATAGCATCTTTTTTTTTTTTTTTAATCAACTTTTGAAACAATACAAGTTTGTGATTTCATGAAGTGTTTTGGCAAAGATATCAGAAGAGAAAAATAACATGAGAGTGCATCAGTCAAAGGAGAAGGTAGTTAGACATAAGGATATTTAAAGTGGAGTAAAGAAGTGAAAAAGCCAAATTTTGAAGTTCTCATAGCCTGTCCCATTAAACTATTGTTTGCAGGTTCATAAAAAATTTACAAAGACATAAGCATTTACCTAATCTGAAGAGCAGCAGAAATCCAGCCAACAGAGAATAGTGTTCTGGCTCTCCCTTTTCTGCAAGTGGCTCTAATGCGAGTATTAGCTGGAGGAATCAGTACCAGCATGGAAGAAAATGAGGTGCTATTCACTCAGCCCTGGTGACTTGATGTGTTAAATATGAAAAATCAACAAGTCTTGTTTTAAAAACTGGAAATTAGGCTGGATATACTCAAAAACATTCAGGAAAGCTACTGAAGGTAAGGTAAAGTAAAGAATCTCATGTAATCATCTAAGGTTTGGAAACACATGATTCAAATAACACAAGATTTTTGTATTGTCATCTAAAGCTTATTTAAGTAGATGAACGGGCCCATGCTGTCCTTTGCTAGAGGGAGGAAAGTGACATTTATGTATTTTTAGGGTAACTTAAAATGCCTCCACAGAAACAAAAACTTAATTTGATTCAGTTATTTTTATTTTCTGGAGATAAAAACATAATGGCACCATAACTGAACCCAGGGTCAAGTAAAGGATTGTTCTATTGGGACATAAAAGGAAAACCATAAATAATGTTTTATATTTTGTCCATTTCTCTTTGTCCTCTTTGTCCTCTTGTCCAGGAAACACATTTAACTTTTTTTTTTTTTTTTTTTTTTTTTTTCCCGGGGGCAGGGGTGGTATGAAAATTGTTTCAAAATTCAAACATTCTTTTTTTTAGGGACTAGTCTGCTCCCATACCCTAATTGTCTCAGAATTTAACACTTTTAATACTAGTTTGCAGATTAATTCTTCAGAATTATGGAGGTAGAAGTCATCAAATAAGCAGATATATAAATTTTGCCCAGATTTTCTAAGCATACTATTGATTTTTCTTAAAGAATATGCCAGAATAAATTATAAATAAAATTATTATTATTATTATTATTATTATTTTAAAGGAACGATATAGTTTCCAAACATGAGGTCTTTTATTCTGGCTCACAATTTCTCTAGAAGCCCTTTAGAACCTATTTTTGCTCTGGCTTTCTCTGTTTTATTGTTTCCCTTGGGCATACAACTTGCCTTCATCCTTAGCAGCTGAAGAAGACTAAAGCAGATCAAACTTATTTGCTTTCCTTTTTATAGTTTTCTAGATGCCTGGTGAATCCCTGTTCAGCCCTACAAGTTGTTCTCTGATCCTACCCAAATGACTTTATTACCAATGTGACAAAACAATTCTGCTCCATGGGAGCTGACTTACTGTAAGAGCAATTACATTTGAGTGGTGCATTTTAAGCCAGTAATGCTACTGTTAGCCTTGGATCAGAACTCTAAGAATTTTAGTTAAGGTTCTGGCTAAACTAGAGCAGGAAAGCAGAGATTGTCTTTCAGTCAAAACAAAGTTTGCAATTTGTCGAATAGAAACAGCCTCAAAAATGGACTCTGCAAGCTGTACAGAAAAAAATCTCAAACTATTTCACCAGCAGAGTAAAAGCATAATATTAAGGTGAGAAAAACCTGACTTCCAGCTGAGAAGGGGGCCATACAGGAAATAGAGGATTGATAATTTCTAATGGAAATTATCCTGTTCTACTTACTAGTCACTGCCATTTTTTGTGCTAATGCAGCAACTATATAATGAAGATACAGGGAAATACTGAGAAACCATGCACTGCTAATAAACTTAGAAACATGACATAATATAGGTATCATTAACTATTCAATATTATCTAATAAGAAGGGGCCAAGGGGGCCTCCTCTTTTCCAACTGACACAGGGCATAGGGAGCACTTGAGGAATGAAGCCCAGGGAACTCAATGATCAGGAAAAGTTTCCATAGCATCTTTGTAAAGGAAATCATGAGCTATATTCACTGGCATAATTCAGTTTCAGTCTAACTCATTCTGGAGCACACTGCTCAAATCTAGGCCATATTTCTTGACCAAAAGCTATATTCCCCAATTTTTCCACTATTTTTACAGTAAATCTTCTGTTTCAATTCTCTTATTAAAACCAGCAGCTCCACTTTCACTTTTCCATAATATAAGTCCTTTGGCTTCAGTTCTACTCTGAACACTGAGTAGTTCAATATCTTCTCCTGCAAAATCATTTGCATTTTAACCTGTGAGGCAGACATTTCACACTTTAGCATGTTTTGAATGTCTGCTGCCTTTCAGCTCTGATCTGTATTTGTCAATAGACCCTGCTTTGTTTTCCCCCAGACCTCATTGTATCTGTCTGTAGCCTCCATCTGTAAATGGCTTATTAATTATATAAATTCAGGTGGATGAAAACTCATGTGGAATACATCTACATGTATTCTACAAAATACACCTAGTGTATGTTAGAGATACATTTTTTGTATCTAACAAAATTAAGATCTTATTGATGGCTCAGTCCATTGGCACTTCTGTAATTTAAATAATCATTATAACGCATGTAAAGGCTGAAGAGAAATTTAGATAATCCTTCTTGAACTCAGAAATTATGAGGCAAATAACATCGTAAGTGCTCCCATACTTCTTTTCTTGTGTGTACATTCTGAAGGTTCAGTAGTTCATGTCCTAAAGGCATAAATTGCCGTAAGTGGGAATTATTATGTCTATGGGATTATGCTGGCCTATCTGGCCAACTAAATCTTGCCTTGCTTCCAAGACTGCCAAAGCAGATGTAAAATTGTGTCAGTGATCATGGTGTTTCTGAGAGTTCAGTTATGGCTGCTTTTCTATTCCACTTAATATCTTAACAACAACAATTTCTGAAGGTGTGAATTCTAAACACAATTTTGACATATGGACAAAAGAAGGAAAAAATATATGTGAGATTAAAGCTTTACCTTTGTTGGAACAAGAAGTCTATTGTTCATTTAATTGAAGATTATTTCACAGAACATCTAATGAACACAGTCTTTTTTTTTTTTTTTTTTTTTCTGTGATGAGTGATATATATTCACTTTTGAAATGCAGCCTGAGCCATTTTCCGTTTTCATTTCAAGGACATTTTAGACATCTGTAAGACTCAACCTTTTATTATAATTTCATGCTGGGAAAGTACAAAGGATTGTCTGAGTCAATAAAAGACTATTCAGGGAAATAGACAAAACTTTAATAAGTCAGTGATGATATATCTTATTTTAAAAGGCACAGATGATTTCGCCTGAGTGTGCTAACCCTTTAGCATGCTGTGTGATTAACTCTTTAGCTAGGATGCTCCACGGGAGCTAGTGATTTCCTCCCCATGAGCAATCTTCTCACTATATAAACCTTTAGTAATGTGTACTTGAGAGAACTGCAGGTTTAGCAGGACCCTTTAATGACTGCTGGAAAAGAATTGCACTGTCTGAACTGTCCAACTACTTCTTAAACGAAAGATATCTAAACCATGTGAGTATCGCCATGTAAATTAAACATGATATGGGTGTAATAATGGCAGAACCCACAAAAGCTCTCTAGTCTGATTTCCATTCCAAAGCTACATAGTGGTATAATAAATCCCACTGACTCTTATTAGACACTAATAGAACAAAGTAGCTTTCCTTATAGAAATATATCTATATATTCCATAGTTGTTGCTACGTGTGATTTTACATCTTTGCCTGAATCAGGTAGTTACTGTTACCCTCAGAGCCAGGATACTTTTCTAGAAGAATCACTAGTCTCATTGGCAGAGCCTGTACTTTTGTTCAGATCTTAAATAATCACATGTATTTTCTTAATAGTCAAGTCTGTTAATACTAGGTAATATTCAATTTACAATGAATGGCTGCTAGAAAGCAGCTCCGTGGAGAAGGAGCTGGGAGTCCTGGTGGACAGCAGGTTAACCATGAGTCAGCAATGTGCCCTTGTGGACAAGAAGACCAACGATACCCTGGGATGCGTTAGGAAGAGTGTCGTCAGCAGGAGGTGATCCTCCCCCCCGCTCAGCCCTGGTGAGGCCTCATCTGTAGTACTGTGTCCAGTTCTGGGCTCCCCAGTACAAGAGGGACATCGAGCTCCTGGAGCAAGGCCAGCAGAGGGGGGCTACTAAGGTAAAGAGGGGACTGGAGCACCTGTCCTACGAGAAGAGGCTGACAGCTGGGTCTGTTTGTCTTGAAGAAGAGAAGACTGAGAAGGGATCTTATCAGTGTGTACAAATATCTTATCAGAGGGTGTCAAGCAGATGGGTCCAGACTCTTCATTGGTGCCCAGCAACAGCACAAGAAGTAGTGGCCACAAACTTAAATATGAGAAGTTCCAGCTGAATATGAGAGGGCATTCCTTTACTGTGAGGGTGACAGAGCACTGGAACAGGTTGCACAGAGAGGCTGTGGAGTCTCCTTCTCTGGAGATATTCAAAACTTTATTGGATGTGATCCTGCAATGTTCTCTAGGTGACCCTGCTTGGCAGGGGGGTTGGACGAGATGATCTCCAGAGATCACTTCCAACCTCAACCATTATGTAACTACATGATTCTGTGATACAGAAGCAATGAGAAAAGCTTATCTATATACAGCAGTACAAGATGAGAGAATTAATACCTGTACACTATTGTCATGTATGTGTTAAATTTGTGATTATAGTACTGCAGAAAAAAGTAAAATCATTAGCATTATGTATTTTGTCTGCTTTTGGCATCCATGCATAGATACAATAACTGGCATTGGTTTGAAGAGCCATTAAAAAATTAGTTCTGGTTGTCTCCATGTTTGGTTGTATGTGCTGATTGTCTATTTCCAAGTGAGTATCAATACAATACCTTTTTTTTTTTTTCAAAATTGCACAAACCTCCTTTTATTCCTAAAGTAGGGCACAAGTAAGTTTAAGCTTTCTCAGAGTTTTCAAAGGATGTAGATTGTGGATTGTGGGATTTTATTTTGTTTTATTTCCTTTGGAAGAAAGAAATTGTTTACCTGAGGGCACAGCAAAACATTCTTTATGATGTGAGAGTGATTATGAACCCCAAAGACTGACTATTTCATTAGATGACACAGAGAAAAATGTTAGATTTTTAAAAGTAATTATTGCAACATAAGTATGATTATTATTTTATATAATGTATTCTAAGACTGGCATAGTATTCAGGAATTAATCAAATGAGATGAGTGTGGAAGCAATAGATATGCAAACAAGGTAGCAAAGCCAACAGATCTCTGCAGAAATATGCAAGTATCTAACCAATGTGTAAAAATGTAACAAGCAGCACAAAGTATTTCATCAATGACTAATGAAGGTCAATCATCTAAGACAACTTGCAGTGACTTTTCTTTGTGTTTTTAAAGTCTTAGTAGCAAATAGAATGCTTTTAAGGAATACAGGTTGCCCAGAGAAGTTGTCGAAGCCCCATCCGTGGATGCATTCAAAGTCAGGCTGGATGGGCCTTGGCCAACCTGATCTAATGGGTGGCATCCCTGCCTATGGCAGGAGGGTTGCAGTTAGATGATCGTTTCAGTTCCCTTCCAACCCAAGCCATTCTATGATTCTTTATACTGATTCTCTTTCTACTGCTGTCACTTTGAAAAAACTAATTGACTGTAAACCCTGAGTGAGCATATACCCGATTTTCATACTTCAAAATTAATTGCATTTCCTTAATGCTTTATGTTTATTG
Organism: Oxyura jamaicensis; assembly: GCF_011077185.1. Taxonomy (NCBI): domain Eukaryota; kingdom Metazoa; phylum Chordata; class Aves; order Anseriformes; family Anatidae; genus Oxyura; species Oxyura jamaicensis. The sequence goes on from NC_048893.1 coordinate 168,799,819, forward strand.
GAATGATTCATACAACAATGATTTAAGCACATTAATTGTAGCCAGTTTCTATAGATAGAAAATTCCATTTTATTTACTTTTCTGCCTGTCTTTCACACATTCACCTTCAGCTGGATTACTTACTGGTCTTCTCAAGGATTACCTGGGATTTACCTCGGCCTACATATATTGTTAATGTGTTATAGTAATTTCTAAACTAGATACGGAGTTGAAAGATCACTTGGAGGAGTGGTATCAGAAAAACCTGGACCCTACTGTTTTATAGCAGAACTTAGCAGGACTTGCACAGAGTAATGATAGCCTGCTCAAAGGGTCCGAAGAAGGCATAGTATTCATTACTGTGAAGGCAGGAGATCTATATAGGGCACTTGAGCTTTCACTACATGCAAAACAGTATGAATACATTCACTTAGTCTTCAAACATACTGCAGAGCACCGTATGATCAAATAAATTTGAGTCAGGAAACATGCTGGACTGCATCACCTAGGGCCATTAAGTATCAATGTATCTCTTAAACATACAATATGTTTTTGTTTGTTTGTTTGTTTGTTTAAATAAAATTGTTAAAGAAATTTTAAAATCTTTAAAAATTCAATAATATTACGGATGTTATGTTTAGGACAAGACAGTGTCGTTTGTGGTGACTTGGCGCTACTCTTACAAAGTCAAGTACATAGATATAGGTATCTGCTTTATTAGATTCCGTTCTGGAAGTATGTTTCAACATCAGACAATTTGGAGGAATACTTCTAATTACTAACATTAAAATAACTCCCTTTTTAATTATCTTGCTAAACCATGAGAAGTTATTTAATGGGGTTTTCTTTTAAAGGATGGAGGATTTTCATAGGTATTTAATTGTGGACATAGTCAAAAATGATCTTTTCTTGAGGTCTACATTCCATTCAATAGTACAGCCTTGGGCAATATAATTCAACTGAAAAGAAAACTGAGCCTACTGAATGCTACATGAAAAAAAAAAAGAATAATAATAATAATAAAAAAGATTATTAATCATATACTAACTTATAAATAGGATTTCCTTAATGTTCCCATGCTAAGTATCTATACTTTTGTCATTTTGCCACAGGTTGTACTATACTTAATTATCTCCACAAAGGCAGATGGCCTGTGTTTTACAAGTCTCAGCTTTCCCCTTGATTGGCCACACAAGCCAATATTCACAAATTGCAAAACTTACATTCTCATTTTCTGCAATTAGCCTGAAGCAAAAATAAATTGTGGCTTTGGACCTTTTCTTTCTTTCCATACAGCAGCAAATCACTTCCAAAAAATTTTAGAAATTTCACGCAGACTATCATTTTATAATAAATCCTTTCGAAGTCTTTCGGTATGTTAGTCTGTAAGATGTCTATATTATAAAGTATTATATTAGTTAATGGTTTTATTCCTTATATACTTCTTGCATTGCATTTTCATTGCATTAACCAGTGATGCTTACTGTATTCAGTGCTGAAGGAGCATCTGCTAGTTCCCATTACAAAACACTCCTTTTTACACATCATTTGGTCCACTTCATGACTATCAAAAATAGTTTTCTATTGGACTTGTTCTACCAGACTACAATGAATGCAAGGCCTTGGATCATGCAAAAACTGATGAGTTTAAGCATCCCTGATTTCAATGTGATTTAAATAGCTGTGTGCAGTTGCACACGTTAAAAGATTCCAGTGAGACACATTTTAAGATACATTGCTGCTGTCTAACCTAATCCTGTGAGAGTTGTTCCCTTAAACCCTAAAATTGTGTATCCACTCTTTTAATACCATATGACTTTTGTTCTCCATTTTTTTATGAGAATTTGGACTGTTTATATCAGGTCACAGAATGGACTAAACAGGCAGCAAAGATACTAAGGGTGAATGTTACCTCTTTATACTATATCATACACAGAAAAAAAAAAAATAGCTGATATTCATTCTTTTGTTATACTCATTCTCTACTAATTTAAGAAAGGCCTAAAAATGCCATGTAACAGCAGCTAGGAGAGAGGAGTGAACAGCCTTGCACCAAGGTCAGTGCAGCAGGAGGGCAGGAGGTGCTCCAGGCATGCAGCACAAGTTCCCCTGCGGCCTGTGCAGAGGCCCCTGGTGGAGCAGGCTGCCCCAGTGAGGCAGGTGGATGTGGCCTGGAGTAGATTGCGGCCCACGGAGAACGCCCGCAGGAGCAGGCCCTGGGCTGGAGCTGCAGTCCGTGGAGAGGAGCCCACGCAGGAGCAGGAGGTCTGCGGGGAGCTGCTGCCAATGGGGGACCCGTGCTGGAGCAGTTTGCTGCTGGGGGATGGGTAGACCCCGTGGTACAGAGCCATATGGGAGCAGTTCTTGAAGAGCTGCTGCCTGTGGGAAGCCCCCGCAGGCTCAGTTCAGGAAAGACGGCATCCTGTGAGAGGGACCCCACATGGAGCAGGGGCAGAGAGGGACCATGAAGGAGCAGCAGATGACAAAGTGGTAGTGACACTCCTCAGGTAGGAGGCAGGAGAAGGTGGATAGGAGGAAGGTGGGGTTTAAGTTTACTTTTAATTCTCACTGCTCTCTACTTTTATCAATTGGCCATAAATTACATTAATCTTCCCTACTCTGAGTCTGTTTTGCTCATGACAATAAATGCTGAGCAATATCCCTGTCCTTAGCTCAGCCCACAAGTGTTTTCATCATATTTTCTTCCACTATTCTCTTGAGGAGGGGGAGTGAGAGAGCAGTGGTGTGATACTTGGCTACCTATCAGGGCTAAACCACAACACCACAGCAGGGTTGTTGGAACTAGGTGATCTTTAAAGACCTATTCCAACTTAAACAATTCAATGGTTCTATGATTCTAGATATTGAAAAGGTCATAATGGAAAGTAAATGTGTCCTTAAGAGATTGGTGGGGATCCTCCTGGTAGAGATTTGTAAGTCCTACTTCCCTCCCAGTCAAGATAGGACAAGCCAAACTCAGCACTTTTCTAGTGAGGTAGACATAAAGATGTAATTGCATAAAAAGTTATTGCTTTTATGATGCATGAAGATAATCAAGATAATCAAGATAATCAAGATAATCTTGCCCCTACAAGGGGCAAGAACAGCACTGGACTTAGGATAGCTTCAGCTTCAGAGTTACAGGAGGTGTGGGTACCCACTGAGGTGGCAGGAGCTCCTTACCCTCTGCAAGTTCACTTCTATCTGGGTATAATTGCTGAATTACATCTCCCTCCTGCAGACAGGAACCCACAACAGAATATATATATATATATATATATTAACAAGGCACATGGTAAAGCTCCATGTGCATATGTGTTCCACAACCCAACACTTCATCAGGATGAGGCCAGTTTTTTCCTTACATTTCTACTTTTTCTGCAAGTTCTGGTTTCCACATAAATGAACTTGGATGCACAATCCAGCTGGAAGCCAGGTCCAAGTCTGAAGGATGATTTTCACTAGGAAGACTGCAGTGAACAATGGATACATTAACCTGCAGTTCAGCTTAGAAGACCTAGGAGGGTCACACAACCCAAATGAATGACTTGATGAAGAAGAAAATCAGTTTGCTTTCCAAAAAGGGGAACTAGGTTATGAAAACCAGAACAGTTCAATTTTTCTGTTATGGACCCTTCTTTTCCAGATATTTACAACCTGGATAACAGGCATGCAACATTACTGTATCTTTTACCTTCTAAAGAAAGAAATCTGAAGAAGATACAACCAGATCATGTGCAGGTTAGACTAGTAAGAAAAAAGCTTTTTGTCTATCCACCATATTGTAGTTTTATTCCATTCCTGCTGTCTAGGAGTTCCAATTCTTGTCTTTGTACTCCAGTGTTGCTAGAAATTTCACAATTAGCAGTGAATTTCCTTTAGAATTCAAAAGTAAAAGGTATGGTGATTTTACTGTTTACTATTTTTTTTAATAGTAAAACATCTAGTCATTCCCTTTTATTTTGTGTCTACTTTTCTATTTTCTCAAGATGTTTCCATGTCACATGTGATCTTTTGTAATACATGACCTTTCCAGCCTAGTCTAATATCACTTTAGTCTTAATATCACTGTTTTTGTTTTGTTTTGGTTTTGTTTTGTTTTGTTTTACCTTTTATTTTTTATTAAGGCACATTAAGTTTAAACATAAATTTTAGGAAACAGGAACAAAATTTGTATTCTAAGGGCATTTCTTAATTTCTCATTAGACATTCACTGATTAAGTTCCAGTGTCTGCTGATTTAAAGCTTGAAAATTAAAATCAGATTTTTTTTATTATTTTTTCCCCAGACTAAATGGAATTTTTGTTGACTGGATAAAAGCTGTCTGCAGCTGCAGCTGAAAACATTTTCTTTAAAATAGAGAGATTCCAGAGTTTACGTCCCAAACAAAACTAAATTAAATCAGGGATTTTTGCTGTTTTAAAATATATGACATATTACTTCTTAAATTTCACAAGTAACCAGGCCCTGTATCAAATAATTCAGCAGGGAAAGGTGCCATTTCTCTTTTGATAAAAGTTTCAGGGAGACCATTTCAAGTGATGCAGCACTTTATAGTTGCTGTTCTATGGCTTACACAAAATAGTCATTATAAGGGCTTCTTTCTCCACTACAGGCAATCTTCATATATACTCTTTTAAACCACATCTACTTTGGCAGTTGCAGATTAATCTAAACTGATTCCATCTACCTTATCCCCAAGCCTAGGAGAACATAGATTTGCTTAGAGGAATGAGGGCTATGTAGCTAACTCTCCCATTAGTACAACCAAGTGCTGAGGTTACGTTACAGATTGAAAAATGCTGTAAAGATAAATTTATACTGTACCCAAATCTCAGTAGTCTGCATATCACTGTGCTGTGACTTTCTAGTCTTTGTCAGAGCTGGTATCTGTGAACCACGTTTCTTTTCATGATATACTAGACTGTAGATGCTGTAGTAGTTTCACTCTCACTAAAAATGTTACTCTGACAGCAGCATAGTGAAAAAGAAATTGCTATTATGAATTGTAGCAAAGCTTAGGAAGACTATCCCTGGGGAAAAGGAGAGTATTTCTAAAAAGATCAGAGTCACTTTGGTTATATGCTGACCACTAAATGAAAGAAGGCCATGAACTAATCTCATGTTACAAAGCCAACTTGCACCAACTGGCATATGTGTAGACTGCTTAGGGCTCACTTCCTTCAATGAAAATTTGAATTAGAGTTAATATCTATTAATTTATAGTTGACTTTTAGATATAACTGAAATACTTTTTAGAGTTGAGAACTTGGCTTTATTTTCTCAGACAAAGAACTTACAAGCAATGCTACAGTAGAAAACATTTAAATAGAGAAAAATCTGTAGAAAGACTGCAGACTGGATAGAAATTATTTTAAAAGGAGTTAGCATAGTATTTTATTAGTTAATTTTTAATTAACTCTAATAACTACAAAATGCCACCCTAAACTACAATTGTAGAAGAGAGAGATATAGAACCAAAGGAGCATTGTCCCTGTCTCAAAATACTTATAAACTTTTAGTTATTTTTATTAGAAATATTTTTAGACTTCCTAATAGAAGACATCTGTGTTTAGGTATGAACATATAGATTTTACTTGAAAGTTAAGTGTTTCAATTCCCATTATAACCACTGGGCTTTTTATTAGTGGACTAAAACACCACTTATGGTGCCACGGAAAAGCCGTTCCAAGATGTTTTTTTCTAGCTGGTATTTACTAAGGATATGAGTCTCTTCTGCTTCTATCATATTTGTGAGCCCACTGTGGATGCCTAAGGTGTATCAAGTGACATCAAGGTTTCAACTAAGTTACTTCAACATAACATCCAATGTCATTTGAGATGTCCTCATGTGCCTGTGATATACCCTTGTAGAATAGCATCCAGATATCTGGTAACATACCTTAAGGCATCGCATCACACTAATCACCTCTGTTTGGTCACATAAGTCCCACCTCTAAGATGCCACTTAAGATGTCTTAAGGTGTCCTCACAACCTACACAGTCTCCTGCATTCCCCATGGTATATCTGCAACCTCTAACATGACATATCAGATTCTTTATGATGTCCTAGATGATAGTGGACATCTTTGTTTAGGTAACTGTAGAGCTATTCATCTCACTCTGAAATAGATGTGAGGTGTCTGCACAGCTAAAAAGTTATCCAGGACACATTAACTGAAATAGACATGGTTCAGTTGCCAAGAAGAGAGTCAGTGGGTGCTACTTGCAATATCCAGCAGTACATACAACGTGCTCAGGACGTGCATATTTGATCCCACTCAATGTGCAGAGATCTGCATGGACAACTACGTGTAGGTACCTCAGACTGTAAACTGTATACCGCTCTATGTAATGCTTATGTATTTTTCCTTATTTTTAATAACAATGCAATTGCATTTGAATCAAATGTTTGATTTCTATTAGTCAAACAGGTAGAGAAATTTTAATATAATCACTGAATCACAGAAAGGCTCTAGCTCTTCATTAAATTTTAAATCACCTTTTTTTGTGAGTGACTATTTTTTTCTTGCAGTACACATCTGCATTTTATGATTGCAATGAATAATTGTCTCTCTAAAGTCTGTTTAAAATCACTATGAATGAATTTAAAAAGTCAGCATTGCAAAGGTACATGATGTAAATTTGCAGAAATAAAAGTGAAATTGTACAGAAAAGATTAAGGGTTTTAAAATATAAATGTAAAATAGTATTTTCCATCAAACAAAAATAATAATAAAAAAAGCAACAGTACTAATTCAGTTCTGGATCATGGTGTTGCAATATGCTGATATGAAGCAAGTTGTATTATGATATATAATAAGAAGTCAAAAAATCTTTATTGAAATTTCTGCCATTTCAGAAATTATTCATCTGCACAGTTATGTCACAGTGATTCCAAAGGTTGTTTACCTTTTTAGCATTCAGTGTGTAGGACCAAAGTCACATTATACAGTTTGAATGTGTTATCATCTGAGAAATAAGTTAATTTTTAAAGTGTATTTTTCACTATAATTGTTGCATAATATGTGAACAACAAATAAAAAAAGAATTTCAGGAAGGAAGTTTTTCATGGTTGGATAGATACCAACATAAATAAATGATATGCATGATCTTCTTTTCACACTACAGCAAAAAGCATTAGCAATACTAGTATAATTTTACCACATTAAATCTCCAAAAACACTCCAATGAGAAAGAGCATTTAATACAAATCTCTGTGCATATCAAATTATGCTAAAGAGCTTTGATAGGCATAGATGCTTTTACAGAAAATCGGCATGGTTTTAGTAATACATATCATTAGTATGAATGTGGATAAATACATTTAATTTGCATGACTGAGTGTATCCCCACCAATTTCTTGTCTCTGAAAACTAAATAGACATAAAATTAATTTATTTATTTTTTAGTCTGACCTTTTCACATCTTTGACAAATTTTTTTCTCCCTATTCTTGAAAAAAAAATGCTAAAGAAATAAAATCCATGAATTTTCAACAACATAAAGTTTCTGGCAATCATACTGAAAGGAAAATTCTAAATGCTTCTTTGCTGTTTATAACAATTGTCCTTCAGAAGGGGAGTTACAGGGTTAATTTGCATCTTGTAAGACTGTAGAAGCAATGCTTTCTTTGTATTTTAACATTATTTAGTCTTGCTTCAGTAAACAGAACATTTACAAAGTTCCAAAATATGATTATTAATAAGTTTGTTCCAAACATGTTGTAATAAGATTAAGGTGATGCATATGATACAACATGATTCTCCCGACAAGGTAAATTTGACTGAAGAGTGAGATATGGATTAAAATTTCAGTGCTGACCTGAGTTCTGGCATTTAGGGATTTTGCCTGGGAATATTTTACTGATCTTCACTTCTTCAAGGAGAATATCAAAGTGCTTCAGTCAAATTCAGGAGCTTCATTTTTATAAACCCACATGTTTCTTAGATTTCTGTTGGATCCAGTAAAGATCTGATTATCATTTTACTTAGACTTCCTTCCCTGGCATCATTATATTAGCAATATTTTCAACTGCAGGCTATGGAGTATATGCCATTTTCTCATTTATAATAAGACTACCTTGCACTGTCACTTTTATGTAATGCAGTTGTAAAGAGGAATGTAAATCCACAGAACTCTTAATGCAAATGAGAAGCCAAAATAATATGCTTAACATTTTCAAAGGTTTTGTCTGACCTTTTTTACTGATCATTTTCTATCTGTCGTTAGATTTCATTAGGTCTCACATCACATGCAAAACGTTTTATTAATGACATATCTGGGTGCTTGATTTGGGATATTCAAGTAATTTTTTATAGGTAACTTTATTGTCTGAATATTCAACAAAGTATGAGGTACACAAGAGCATTGAATTCACAGGGAAGATACTGAAATTCATATGCAGAGCACCAAAACATTATTTTTATAGTGGCCGAAAAATGTACAGCATTTATTTTGCCACTCTGGTCCCAGAATTTGATACTGTGCTTGCCCTTTTACCCATTATTGAGTTTCCAAGGAAAGCATTCCTCCACATCCAGTGTCCTTTCCCCATGTTTGAGAGCAGAAAAGAAATACTGGCAGTCTCTGATCTTCTAATTTTCCCTATAAAAATAATTTTCCCTATATTTTCCCTAATTTTCCCTACCCAGCCACCAACCACTTCTTGGAGTGAAGTAATTGTGCTTCTGGGGGAGGTAAAATGGAACAGGCTAATGAATATGGCTCAAAAAGCATTTTAGAAACCAAATAAATATTCTAGGAGGCAGAGAAGTGAAGCTCCTCATGGCTGTTTTCTGATTTCTTTGATTATTTTTTTTTTCTTTTAAATCTTCTTCTAGGAAAGATCATTCTCTGCTTCTGATTTATGACTCCCTGCTTTCCTTGGAACATCTCTGTGGTAGAAATAGAGTAGTGTGAAAGATTCACGTAAATTAAAAACCTCGAATTCAACATGCTGATGAATGCCTCAATGAAGTTAATGTTTGTTCCATTTCTGGTTCTACTGTAGAAAGGTATAATTGTCTGTGTTGGCCTTAATATTTCTGTTTTCATCACTCAGCTTATTTGTTTACACTAAGCAACAGAACTAACATAGTTGCCAGAAAAGCATTTTGAAAGCATTAATATTTGAATGGATAATAGTTTGATCTTTCAGAAAAAAAAATATTGGGAAATACAAAATAACCTACCACCCAAATGGTTCTGCTAAATTACTGACCCTTACATTCATTAATCACGTTGATACTTAAATAGGAAACTCTCAATAGAGAGAGATATTTCACACCTCTCAGGTGATTGTTTCAATATTGCATTAGTCCAATGCACTTTAAACTTGTTATGAGTATGAAAAATATGATGAAAAAGATAGTTATTTACAAATATTGCTTCATTTCCAAATGAGCAGAGGCTAATGTACCATATTATTCAAAAATAAGAGAGTGTTAAAAGTGGTATATGAAAGGAAACAGAGCATGACTGTGAGGATAAGATCACTCAGGTGGGATTTAAAGATTCAAGTAGGAAAGGAAAGAATGAAAGGTGTAAAACGAAACATCTATAAGAAAACCTGATAAGAGCAGAGATGGCAGTCAGTGCCAAATCTGGGGCCAGTGAGAAATCTGCAGCTTAATATCTAATTAAGTCCAAACAGTACAATGAATGCTGTACCATGAAGACATACCTGAGCTGAAAAATTAGCTTGTTTAATGGAAGTAATATAGTTGAGTTACCCTCACTCAGGCTAAGAAATCTCATTACTCCAGAGAACTTATTCATCCCAGTGGAAAAATAAAAAAAAAAATGCAGTTAACCATGAGACAATGCAAACACTTCTGTCAAAACAAGGACAGAAATTGGGAGGAAGAAAAAGTATGACTGAAGCAATCCAGAGGCCAAGACCAGGTTGAGTGATTTCTTTTGACAGAATTACCAGTTTATGCCAGTTTAAATTGTTTGCAGAATTACAGTCCTAATATAAAACATCACAGAGGATAAGAGGTATTTCAGTACTGCAGGCACAGCACAGACTATCCTATTTTATTGGGCGATAACAATCAAGTTCAAAAGTCTGTTTCCTTAGCTGTTCTTTCATGGTGAAAGAGCAGCTTTGTTCTTTTTTTTTTGTTCTTTTTTTTTGTTGTTCTTTTTTTTTCCATTTTTTTTCCCCACAGAATTCCTAACTGACCTAACTTTATTTCTTTTGCTAAAGGCAGCCTTGGCACAAAATTTCTTTATCTCAGCCATTTCAGAGTCATTAGCAATTTAATTTTCCATCTCATTTATTAATGGACCTACTTTATAGTGGTACTGATTTTCCCATGATACATTTACCCAAGCCTATCTCATTCTCCTGCCATAACCTCATTAAGGGTGAGATTGTGCAGTTTGATTACAGGCAATAATAAATAGCACTTTTAAGCTTCCAGCCACTATGTAAGTTTATATTCTCAGTGAAGCACAGGTCCAAGACTATGTTCAAATTCAAACCCAGAACTGTCCCCGTCTCAGTCTTAGACCATATTGGTTAACTCCCAGAAGGAAAAGTTCAGTCATCTCATGATATACACAGCCACCATGCATTTATTTTTCAGTTTTCTGGACAGAGTGAAAATGGAGGAACAAAGCATACTAATTCTCAGTCTGGCAACAGATATCTTCCAAGAATACTTTTAACCAGTGATTTAAACTAGTTAGCATATGTTATTCTCCTGTACAGGTAGGTTGTTTTTCATGGGCCAGTGAATTTCAGACACCATATAATTCCCAAAGGAGGCAAGTGGATTACCCTCACTTCTTTGAGATACTGGAACCTTACCTAAGACAAAGTCTACAAAAGTTTCTTTCTATCTGCTTTTGTCCAAACATATAAAACTATCTTACCACCTATTTCTTCGCAAACATTATTTACTGGTTCTCTTGAAATTCAGGTACCTCTTTGGGACTGAATCCAAGCTATATCAGTTCTAATTGCCCTCTTCAAAGTCGTGTAATTCTTCTCTTCCTTAAATATGAGTTTCTCTGAGATTTTCCAATTTTTTTCATCACATATCTTGAATTCTTCTTCCTACATGTTTTGATTTAACTCATCATGCAGTTAAGCATGACAAGGCCGTTCACTGCCCTCCCCCCAACTCCAGTGGGACAGGGGAGAGAACTGGAGAAAAAAAAAAAAAAAAAAAAAGTAAAAACTCATGGGTTGAAATAAGGACAATTTAACAGGGCAAAAGAGAAAGGGAAAATAATGATAGTTATTGCCAAAGAAATATACAAAGGAAACAATGCACAATGCAATTGCTCACTATCCATTGACCAATGGCCCAGCCAATCTTTGAGCAGTGAGCACCCACATCAGCCTGGCCAACTGTCCCTGGTTTTATTGTTCAGCATGATATGGCATATCCATCTGGCCACTCTAGGTCAACTGTTCTGGTTCTAACCCCTCCCAGCTTCTTGTGCACTCCCAGTGCACTTGGCTCCATGTAAGTAATGATCTGCAACAACTGAAACATCAGTCTGTTATCACCATTACTCTCATCTTAAATCCAAAACACAGCACCATACCAGCTGCCGGGAGGAAAATTATCCCAGCTGAAACCAGGACATTACAATATTATATTTATTGTATTTACAATATTTGATATTCGCTTTCCTAGAAGTGAGTGGGTTTTGTGTGCTTCTTATTAGTCCTTTATACCAGAACACAAACACACCAGGAGCCCTGCATAAAAGCATAGAATGAGAAAAATGTTGGGATGGAATGGACTTCTGGGACACTTCTAGCCTGATCCCCCCACTCAAGACAGGACTATTTCCAATGCTAGCCAGGTCAGCCATGGTTTTGTCTAGTCCTGGTTTTTGCAGTTTCTACAGTCAGTCTGGTAATGTTTCCCAGTTCCATAACTATTTCCGGTCCCACCAATAGAGACCGGAAATGAATAGTAGCCATCAACCATTTAAAACCAAATTTTCTGCTAGCTTATAAAAATGATGCACTTTTTATCACAAGTAGTACTTTATATTCTGACAGCACTGAGAGGGATACAGTACAAAACTTTCAGGGAAAACTTCTAATAAGGTCAGTATAAAAAGTAGGCCAGTTCTTATAAAAGTTTAGTTATTTAAAAGCTATGTATCAAAGTATCATAAGTTATATATCTGTAACTTATAGGCAATTCACCCTTCCAGTGGAATTTGCTTAGGTTCTCTGTACAGGAGAAGTAGACACCATGGAGAAAAAAAAAAAAAGATCTAAAGAAGTCAGTACTTTGTGAAGTAAGTTAACTACAATCAGCATGCTCAGCATGCAGTACCCTGAAGTCAGAAATGACTCAAGGCTTAATCAGAATAGAAATGTGCCTAAGGCAGCTGTCTGCATGGGGGGCAAGGAAAAAAGATATGCAAGCACAACCTAGGTGCCTGCATGTTTGGTCCCACTGTCTGCCTGACTCTCTATTTACTCCCATCTTGCTCTGGAGAGAGAGGATGGTGCCTCTGGTCATTTCTTGTCGTGTGACATGCACCTAAAATTAGTAGGCAAACTCCTGACTTTAAAACACCATGCCTACTTTTTTGTTTTGTTTTGTTTCTTAGTGAGTTATCTACAGGATTTTTTGGCTGTCAACACTACAGACTGTTGAAAGTTTGTAGCAATTATTTCTTTACAGATTCCTCTTTATGTTTCAACAGGTGTTTGTTTATTTGTGTGTGTGTGTGTGTGTTTTTCCCCAAAAAAATCAATTTATATAACATCATACCAGCATTACTATGTTTACAAATAGGTATGCTTCCATTATGTATATATTATATAACCACTCAGCCAGTGCTTCTTCTAACTATATCTATATATTGATCCAGGCATGTGTTTTATGTGTATTTACATATGAACAGATATGATATGTATGGTGTTTTGATCTGAATTTTACAACAGTTTAAGAAAACTCTTCACAGTATTTTTTTAATGTGTTCAACTTCTGTGTGTTGTGAGAGTGTAATGTTATTAGAGAACAGTACAGAAGCAAGTTACACTCAGCACTCATTAACAGGGTCATGTATATTTCTACAGCCAGAGTCAACCTCTAGCTTTTTTTTTCCTTTTTTTTTTTCCATGTGGAGATGATGATAGCAAAACAATTAAAGCTTCTGATTCTAATGAATAAAATTATGTCACATCATGTGAATCCCTGCTAAGGCCCTTTCAATGAACACAAAATTTCCCATTACCTAAGATCCTTAATGACAGATGGCTTTGAAATAGCTACAACAATAACCACGCCTACCATCATCTCATAAATTTAAGACCTGCATAGATCACACAGTTCACATCAATCAACTATGATTAAAAATATTGTAAATAAGCTAGCAGGCTCCATTGTGAACCTTGATTTCCAAGTCTCTGTGACTTATTTATTTTTACATCAAACTAATTTACATGCGTTTGAAGCCTGGAATCAAAGTTGTAAATTTGTTAGATTAGGTGCAGTATTTTTTTTTTCTAAAAAGCTAGAATAGAATTGATTAGAATAGAATAAAATAGAATAGATTAGAATATAATAGCTTCAGTTGAAAGATCAACTAGTCCAACTGCCAGACCACTTCAGGGCTAACCAAAAGTTAAAGCATATTATTAAGGGTGTTGTCCACATGTCTCTTGAATGCTGACTTTTTTGTCTTATATTAATTTCATAGGGATAGTCATTAATCACAGAATTAGAAGATTGTTAGTGTCAAATGAATTCACCAACTCTCCCCCCAAATTACTTTGCTTTTAATGAGTTTGAGAAATGTAATTATATGTCGTAAAGTAAGTGTTACAGAGTAAAACCTGAAAAAGGCATATCGATCATTTAAGACTCAATTTTAAAGGTGACTTAGGTACGTACAAGGTAACTATGGTCAAGGTTCACATAGAGGAAGAACATTCACATTGGGCAAGTCACATATCCTCCATCTTCACAACTGGAGTAGATGTAGACATATGAAAGAATGATCTAGAGAAAGACAGCTGAGGGTTAGCAGGAGTTTCTCAACAAAGACATGTGTCCTTATCCATCTCCTGCACACAGCTGAGGCAGAGTGCAGACCACAGGAAGGCCAGCAGAAACCTATGCAAAGCAGGAATTCAGAACAGAGAGCAGATGTCTCAGCTATTCCTGTAGATAAGTTAGTAAAACTCTCTTTTCTTTTAAAGTGTGTCCAACGGACATGAGTCCACATGCTTGGAAATGTAATATTCCTGTAGATAGATCGAGGAATGGAAGACCAGGCTGAGAGTGGAGAGTAGACAGGAACTGAGTATGTGAATGCACTCAGAATTATCTGGAATTACTGAATGTGAACCTGTACAGATGAGCAGGAGGAGAGGTGCCTCTGAAGCACTTTTCTGGAGAGCTCTTCCAACTCCACATGAGCAGGAGCACCATGAGATAAGATACAGATTGAAGCAACAGATTCATGACCCAGATGTGGTATCATCACTGAACAAAACCAACCTGAGCCTCCATCTATATAGAAATGAAAATACCTTGCTTTCCAGGAAGCATTTTCTAGTCGTAGAGGACTCCAATTTGTTGTGAATTCATACCTTATATTCAAGATCTTGACAACAAAGAGCTGCTTTTTGACCAAACAACCAAATGATTCATGAGAAAGAATCTGAGACACAGGCATATCCCCACCATATAATCAGCCTTAGGAGCTAAGAATTGTCCCACAGTTTAGACATTTTCATATTGTAGGAGGATGACTTAAGTAGATGCATGAAAATCCGGTACAATTTAGTGGTTTAAATTAAATTGATGGGATTACAATCAGAATGTAAATTCAAAGTGTTTTTTATAACAGATGGCTTCAAAGATGATAATCAAATAATTCAAATATATATATGTGACTTGGTACACAAGAAGGTGATTTATGAAAACAAGACATTACATTTTCCCAAACAAAATTTCACAGTGTACCTTCGGTGGAAGAGAAGGAGTAAAATGCAATTCAAACTCTGGGCTTCAGAGTTGCTATTCGGACTACAGTAGTGTACATCCAGACAGTGTCGCTCAATGATCAGCATGCAAAAATTGGTATTTGGGGAAAACCCAGGAAACATGAAATACTGTGAACATATTTTGTAATTGAGTCTTATAAACCAAATAGAATCTAACTTTACAAAAATTGAAATGTTACCGTTATTTAGAGGCAAATTATCTTCTGAGAGGAGTTATTTGTTCACAGAGGACAGCTAATTCACTGAGATTTGACCTCCTGCACATCTACTGACATGTACTGAATGCAACTCTAGCCCAAGGGTAATGAATGGTGTTGGAATGAAAGATGTTTTACACCAAATTGTGACAAGGGTAATAGCATGTCACCGAGACTACAACAAATGTCAGCAAAAGGCTGTTGTCATAATGACTTTGGAGTAATCATTATTTGCTAGTGGAAAAACTGTGGCAGATTAATTCACCAAGTATCTGTGTGATGTTCCTCAATGTAATGTGAATACAAGGATTGCCATTGCTGACTAGTCTTACTACATAAAATCCCAACTGATGTAGCAAGTTACACATCAACTAGTAGCATATTACCTGATTTGAAGAATCATATTAAAATTAATTTTGCATCATATTCTTCAATCTTGGTATGAATAAAAAGAGTGTGACACTGATTATGAGTAGAATTCCTATAAAAAATCCTGGCATATAAAATGAGCAGACCCAAATCTAGATGATTTGAGTAGACTGAGAATTTATATTACATGTTTTTTTTAAAAGAGAAGAAAGGGGTGCAGGAAAGAAAGAACATAATCTCTAATTAAATATGATTGTTAGTTTAATAAAAGCAAATTAGATTACATTTCTGATGGTTCTGCTATCCTTTCCTCAAATCATTTTGACTTAATATAAGTGGAAGGAAGAAATACATTAAATGCCTTGTAAAATACTAAACAAACTGCAGGGAAAAAAAATAAAGAAAACATCACAAAATGGATACTTCCCCATGCTGCAGATCCCAAAGAATTTCTTATGATGCAATACACCCCACAATGTCTTCTAGTTAATGTAATTCTCCATGTAATTTATTTTGATTTTATATTTTCTACTATATGTTTAAAAAAAATCATAATTCTAATAAAACTTTAAGCATTAACCCTCCTCAAACTCCTTCTGGTAGACACATTCACTGAACCCAATAAATCTCTGAGATATCCTCATGTCATTCTGTTCTGGCACCCACATTTCTGTCCTAACTGAACTGGATCTTAACCAGACATTTTCCCTTGCTGCACAATATGGAATAATAAAGATAAGCCCCAGAACACAGAAAATCCATATCTATATGCTAATCCTCTAACAACCTGCTTACCCTTAAAAGCCCAGAGTAACTCATTTGGGAAAGTTTTCAGGATCAAAGATTAACTGCTGGCATTCCCTTTTTCCTTTTTTTTTTTTTTTTTTTTTTT